>NW_020664393.1:58781611-58836391 GCF_002925995.2 Terrapene triunguis
AGTACTCCTTCCTAGGCAGTCATTTCCCATTTTGTATGTGTGCAACTGATTGTTCCTTCCTAAGTGGAGTACTTTGTATTTGTCTTTATTAATTCTATTTATTTAAGACCATTTCTCCAGTTTGTCAAGATCATTCTGAATTTTAATCCTGTCCCCCAAAGTGCTTGCAACCCCTCCTAGCTTGGCATCATCTGCAAACTTTATAAATATATTCTCTATGCCATTATCCAAATAATTTATGAATGTATTGAATAGAACCCAACCCAGGAGAGATCTCTGCAGGACCCCATTCAATATGTCTTTCCAGCTTGACTGTGAACCACTAATAACTACTCTCTGGGAACGGTTTTACAACCAGTTATGCACCCACCTTATAGTAGCTCCATCTAGATTGTATTACCGTAGTTTGTTTATGAGAAGGTCATGCAAGACAAAATCAAAAGCCTTTTTAAAGTAAAGATACACCACATCTACCACTACACCTCTAGCCACAAGACTTGTTAACCTGTCAAAGAAAACTACCAGGTGGTTTGATACAATTTGTTATTGACAAATCCATGCTGACTGTTACTTATCACCTTATTATCATCTAGGTGTTTGCAAATTGATTGCTTAATTATTTTAATTTAGTTTAAACTACCTTCTGAAGAAGATGTCTGGGATTTGTAGCTAAAGGGAAAAAAATCTACCTTTCTTCACTTGCAGAGTTGTGTGGCAAAGGTGGCACATGAAAGCAGGCTGGGTAGTGGGAGAACTTCGAGTCTAGGAAGTAGTGAGATGTTAGGGGACGAGTCATGCCAAATCCTGGTGTTCCCTGGGAAGTAGACTAAGAACTCTGGCCAGTGGAGAAAGGACCTGTTAGGAAAACACCCTTCCATCCCAGTCTGAGACGGTGAGATGAAAGGAAGAGAGACAGCACAGTGGGAAAGGACCTTCCCAAGTAAGTCTGCTGCTCCAAAACGCCACCACTCCCAACTCGAAGTACCCCTTTGGGAGAAAGCCAAATCTGCTTGCAGCAGGGAGCAGGTGGAGCCAGAACTGCTGACAGAGACAACCTAGACTGTTGTCAAAAACAGGTCTGGAAATTGAGACAACAGGGTGGGAGGAGAGTGGAGAAATTTACTTGGAAAGGCTAAATACTTAGCCAAGGGGAATGAGGGGGAGGGTTGGGAAACTTATGAGAGACCAGAGGTGAAGCTAAGAATGATGGTTAGCCGAGGTACAGGCTACAGAGTTGACAAGAAAAAAGTCTTCATAGGAGACGCCAAGGGAGGTCTGAATGTTACCTGCTAGGTAGGTAGGATATGGCCAGAAGAATACATGTAAGGGGGACAAGGAGATGAAAGAAACACATACCCATTGGGACACTAGACCATTTACTCTGCATCAATCCTTCAATTGACAGATTTATGTGCTGGGCTATTAGATGGTACATAGAATTGGGCTAAACATATGGTTTGTTTTCATTTACTTTTCATTCTCTTCTCTGAGCAGCGTCAGGCCCCAGTGGAATAACTGCTGTTGAAGGCCCAGCCTGAGTTCTCTATCTAAAACTACTAGAAGAATAGAAGAGAAATAAAATGATTCATTAAGATGAGGATGACAATGACAATATTTATAGTTTATATATGACATTTCTATTGCAGTAACACCTAGAGGGCTCTTCAATATCAGGACCCAATTGTGCCTAGGCACTGTCCATACTTTTAGTAAAGGATCATCTGTGCCCCAAAGGATTTATGGTGTTGAGCCCCAATCCTGCAAAGACAAAGTGCTTAACTTTATGCACTGTAAGTAGCCATATCCATTTCAATGGAACTACTCTCCGTGAATAAGTTAAGCACATCCACAAGTCTTTGTAGGACTGGGGCCTAAGGGACATGACATGATCAGACAGAATCTAAAAGACAAGATCAGAAAATTCTAGAATGTTAGAATATGCTGCAATAAAATTCTCATTATGTTGCGGTTTTATTAAATTCTACTGGAAATTCCTTCCATAAAGAAGTACTCTTCTTCCATACCCTCTCCTTCCCTGACACTTGCACATTAAAGCATGTGTCAGTTGCAGTAGCTGTAAAATTTTAAAGGCTCAGTACAAAATCCAAAGTATTGCTAAAAATAGTGGCAGAGGGGCCTAGTTGTTAGCACACTAGCCTGGGACTCAAGAGACCTGGATTCTATTCCTGCTTTGTAACTGACCTACTGGGTGACCTTGTGAGAGTCACTTGCTTCTCTGCCTCAGTTTCACCATGGGGATAATGATACTGACCTCCTTTGTCATATACTTTGAGCTCTACTGATAAAAGCTAGGTATTATTAACAACTTTTAAATTTGGTTCCCCCACTAAAGCAGTCCTTCACTTCCTCACTGGAGGACTAAACCTCTATCAGATGAAGCTGATGTCAGAGGAGGTTATGTTTATGGTTTCCTCTAAGCAGCTGACTGGGACAGGTATCAGGAGGCAGCACTTGCCTAATAAATATTAGTTAATAAATATTTTAAATATTTTAAACAGCAAAAGCTTCTGGTTACAAATATTCTAGGAAGGCCCAGAGGAGGAGTGAGCATATTCAAGCATTTGTGCCCTAATGAGATCCACAGCAGCCAGAAGAAGACATAAAAAACCCTCCTCCGATGGCCAGTCCTTTCCTTCCTCTATTGGATGGGCAATTGCAGCATATTCCTCTCTTATTTTGCTCATGTTGCATTGGCTCGTGGGGTGAAGGACACGCAACAGGCTTCAGAGAAGATGAGGTTCTGATTCAAAAGCTACAAAACCCAATTGTCCCTTGCCTTGCATCAAACGTAGCCATTTATACTTGTTTAAGACGGGCATAAAATGTTACCAAATGGGTCTGCCTGCTTTGCATAGGTGTAAATGATGACACAAAATATGGGGAAGTGGAAAATCAAGGTTGCAGTGAATTGCTTATTTAAGACACCACCCAAGTTCTCTGAGTTTTTTAAACAGCATGCACACTTACTCACTCTTTTTCTCCTTCTAAAATACACTGTCATGTACATGACTTTCATGATGTTTAACTCCTCATGTGAAATCTGAGGCATAATACGCTTCTTTTGAGTTTGTAATGCAGCCATTGGTGTTATTAGCAATTTGTGCGAGGATGACTTCACCATACCAGCCACTTACTGTTGCTTGTATTCAAACCTGAAATATCCACATCAGGGCTTCCCTATTATTACACTTTAGTTAGGTTCCACTATGGCACAAAGAGACACAGCACTTTGAAAGGTGTGTTGTTGGTGTGAAGCTCAGAAAACTTCCCTTAGTTGGTCACAGACTCTTTCCAAACCACTGCATGCAGTGAGGCTACCAATAGTAACGTGTCCTTTCAGAAACTATGGACTACTTTCTCCTTTCAGTTCCACTGGTACAACCACACTGGGTACTGAAAGCAGAGTATGCTCATCTATACTTTAAGTTGCTCTTTAGAAAGACTACAGATTTTCTGATGTCAGAATTTGCCAAAATAACAAAACAGAACAAAACCAAGACAAGATCCAAAGCAAATCATGTTTGAATTCTGGGACATTTGCTAGCTTTCCATCTGTCTAGCGAACAATAGAAAGCACTCACGTGACTATGCACTGAAATGAGTTTCAAGAATCATAAAGCCCTCTGCGCTCTCATTATGCAGATGGCGTACAATGCCAGATGCAAAGTAATTAGTATGGTTTCGAAGTTCCCTGGATCATGTCACAATTCATACAGTTTAAAAACATAGAAGTTCGTAATCTATATGAAAATATCTGCTCAACTAAATTTTTTCATTTAGTCTGGAATTGTCCTGACAATTAAATGTCATTTTAAAATTCAAATGATAGTTCATATTCTCTACAGTAGTCATTTCTGATTCTGTATCTAACCAATAGACTCTTACAGAAATAATTAGAATGCACAAAAAGTCATTAAAACGTAACTTGGAGAACACAGCCTTATAACAGTATGATGCCAAAGGCATGACAAATATGGTGCTGAATAGCAGCACAGCATTCCCAAAACTGTGCTATGGTTTCTTTATGCTCTTTTAGGGGAGAAGGTGGTGATACGTGTATCTGGCAAGGAAAGTTTGTTTATGGAGAAACTGCATTTAGTTTTTTTAAAATAATTATTCTGTTTTTTAAAGATGTTGAATGGTTAGCGATACTGTTGGAACAAGATGTCGGGATCATTGGAACATGGGCAAGATAGCTGCGGAGTTTGATTTACAGCGACCTACTGAGAGGAAATAGCTATCTGGAAAGCAGCAGGAGAGAGAAACATCCATGGGTGATTGTGGATAGCAAACTAAATACGAGTTTACAGCATGATGCCCATTCTGACAACAGCCTTAAAAGATGATCACATGTGAAACTGGGGCTGCAGTGGTTCACCCTACATTGCACTGGTATGACAACACCTGAAAGATCAAGTGCATTTCTGTTCCCCACAGTTTAAAAGCCTATTGAAGAATATCTGATCAATGGAAACAAAATAATAGAGGAACAAGAATACAAAAATCTATGTGAAGAGAGAGTACAAAAAATGTATGTGAAGAGATTGAGGGAGCCGAGTTACAGCATTGAGATAGTGTAAATTACTACGATTGAAAACCCTTTGGGGCAGGTACTGTCTTTTAGTTCTGCATTTGTACAGTGCCCAGCACAGTGAGATTTTGCTCTGTGACTGGGGCTCCTAGACATTACCACAATACAAATTAATAATACTAAATGGTATAGCTCCATTGCTGCTAACTAAGCCAGTTTACACCAGCTGAGATTCTGACCCATAGAGTCAAGACCATAGAAGATGCAGCAGACAAATCATTGTCTTTAAAAACAAAAGAAAACTTCAGTTGAATAAAATGCAAGAATTAGTGGTATTTACTCTCTTAGCTCATGGTAGGACAAAGACAAAACCCCTGAATGAGAGGAGGGAAAAGTTTGGCTTAATATGAAAAGGTTCTTAAGTGTAGCAGCTGGGATGTTGAATAGATCACTCTGGGAAGTGGCAGTGGTGCAATCACTGCAGATGCTCAATGACTTGTTAGGTAAAAGATTTTAGTGGAAATGATGCAAGTAGTTTTGCAAACTATATGACCCAAATAGCCAGTTCTGATCCCAGTCAGTATAACGGGAATACTGTCATCTTTTCAGTGCCACGATTACAATAGTTTCAATTCACCTTAAAGAAGTTCCGAAGAATCTGACGACCATGAATGAAGCCTATGTAGTTGTACACTCCAGAATGAGGGAACTGAATAATAGTACCTTTCATCCATAGAGCTCAAAACACTTTATAAAAGATGGATATGCCTTATTACCCCCACTTTACAGATTGGGAAACTAGGATACAAAGATAAAACACAAGGTCATGCAATGACTCAATGGCTGACCAGGGAATGGAACTAGGTTTCCTGAACTCAAGTCTGCTGCGCTGACCATACAGAGGTATGGCAGGTACTCCTGAACATTGCGCCAGAAGATGATACACGGCTGATCATGGCATTTTAAACACGAAGGTGCTGATGACAGGTGTTCTTTTTTGTGCTGACATTCGACTGCACACATTTCATCTCAACCTACGCAGTACTTTTGTAGTTAGCCATCACTTTCACCACCAGCCATCATAATTTAAAATCCTACTATCCTCAAAGAAACAAAACTCTCACCAGCGTCAGTGAGAGTTTAGCTTGTGTGGGGATTGCTACATGGGATCCCAACTAGTTATAACAGCCTTAGAGCCCAAGAATAGTTTAGGAGCCCAGATAATCTTCATCCAAGAATATTAAAGGAACTGGCACATGGAATTGCAAGCCCATTAGCAAGAATTTTTAATGAATCAGTAAACACAAGGGTTGTACCATACAACTGGAGAATTGCTAACATAGTTCCTATTTTTAAGAAAGGGAAAAAAAGTGATCCGAGTAACTATAGGCCTGTTAGTTTGACATCTGTAGTATGCAAGGTCTTGGGGAAAAAATTGAAGGAGAAAGTAGTTAAGGATATTGAGGTCAATGGTAATTGGGACAAAATACAACATGGTTTTACAAAAGGTAGATTGTGCCAAACCAACCTGATCTCCTTCTTTGAGAAGGTAACAGATTTTTTAGACAAAGGAAACGCAGTGGATCTAATTTACCTCGATTTCAGTAAGGCATTTGATACGGTTCCACATGGGGAATTATTAGCTAAATTGGAAAAAATGGGTATCAATATAAAAATTGAAAGGTGGATAAGGAACTGGTTAAAGGGGAGACTACAACAGGTTGTACTGAAAGGTGAATTGTCAGGCTGGAAGAAAGTTACTAGTGGTGTTCCTCAGGGATCTGTTTTGGGACCAATCTTATTTAATCTTTTTATTACTGACCTTGGCACAAAAAGTGGGAATGTGCTAATAAAGTTTGCGGATGACACAAAGCTGGGAGGTATTGCTAATACAGAGAAGGACCAGGATATCATACAGGAAAATCTGGATGACCTTGTAAACTGGAGTAATAGTAATAGGATGAAATTTAATAGTGAAAAGTGCAAGCTCATGCATTTAGGGATTAATAACAAGAATTTTGGTTATAAATTGGGGACACATCCATTGAAAGTAACAGAGGAGGAGAAGGACCTTGGAGTATTGGTTGATCACAGGATGACTATGAGCCGCCAATGTGATATGGCCGTTAAAAAAGCTAATGCGGTCTTGGGATGCATCAGGCGAGGTATTTCCAGTAAAGATAAGGAGGTGTTAGTACCGTTATACAAGGCACTGGTGAGACCTCATCTGGAATATTGTGTGCAGTTCTGGTCTCCCATGTTTAAGAAGGATGAATTCAAACTGGAACAGGTACAGAAAAGGGCTACTAGGATGATCCGAGGAATGGAAAACCTGTCTTATGAAAGGAGACTCAAAGAGCTTGGCTTGTTTAGCCTAACCAAAAGAAGGCTGAGGGGAGATATGATTGCTCTTTATAAATATATCAGAGGGATAAATATCAGGGAGGGAGAGGAATTATTTAAGCTTAGTACCAATGTGGACACAAGAACAAATGGATATAAACTGGACATTAGGAAGTTTAGACTTGAAATTAGACGAAGGTTTCTAACCATTAGAGGAGTGAAGTTCTGGAACAGCCTTCCAAGGGGAGTAGTGGGGGCAAAAGACATATCTGGCTTCAAGACTAAGCTTGATAAGTTTATGGAGGGGATGGTATGATGGGATAGCCTAATTTTGGCAATTAATTGATCTTTGATTGTTAGCAGGTAAATATGCCCAATGGTCTGTGATGGGATGTTAGATGGGGTGGGATCTGAGTTACTACAGAGAATTCTTTCCTGGGTGCTGGCTGGTGAATCTTGCCCACATGCTCAGGGTTTAACTGATCTCCATATTTGGGGTCAGGAAGCAATTTTCCTCCAGGGCAGATTGGCAGAGGCCCTGGAAGTTTTTCGCCTTCCTCTGCAGCGTGGGGCATGGGTCACTTGCTGGAGGATTCTCTGCACCTTGAGGTCTTTAAACCACGATTTGAGGACTTCAATAACTCAGGCATAGGTTAGGGGTTTGTTACAGGATTGGGTGGGTGAGATTCTGTGGCCTGCGTTGTGCAGGATGTCAGACTAGATGATCATAATGGTCCCTTCTGATCTTAAAGTCTATGAGTCTATGAGCTCCTGGTATTCACTTCACAAAAATCAATCCAGCAATTGTTATGTCACTTATTATGAGCCCCATCTAGCAATCTAGCTTAATCTTAATCTAAATATCAATTGCAATGTACAGCAGTTGCCATGATATCTGCAATCCTTACTCAGGCAACATTTCATTGAACCCGAAGTTCCCTATAAAATGCTTGAAAGTGGGCAAAAGTCTGCTCTAAGAGACAACTCCAGTCCTAACTCCATGGCCAGGGAGATCCCCTTGCAGAAGAGCTAGTGATGTATATGAAGGACTCCACACACAGCAACACACAGGGCTGACGCTTCAGGATTTGACATTTGGATGATCCGCAGTTCCTCCTGTTCCTCCCACATCAGGAGCATGCTGGTGCAGCAAGGTCTACCACAGGCAGGCCCTTGTGGAGTAGCTCTGCAGACGCTCTGTGGCCTGGGAGAACCCTTCTCCCCCTGATATCCCCAGCTAGTACCTGCCCAAATAGAAAGCTAGGTATAAGTTCCTCGTTTTTCCTTTAAATTACCATATGCAACCCCAATGCCTTGATACGTAAGACGCTTTTAAACGTGATATGGATTCACTGTTGGCATAGCTTTACCTCCCTGTTTATTATTAAAGGATGCTGTGAATGAATCATACTCCCCATGGATTACACTGGAAGAAGCTCATTGAGTGAAGGAACAAAACACTTGAGGCACTGACAAAGTATGACGAAGATAAATGAAAGGGGTTATGCCTCAGTCTCATCAATTCATTTCATGCCCTGACTGGAATTCTAGCCACTAAAACGGAAAAAAAAAAAATCTTTTCTCTAAAACTGTGACTTACTTCCTGGGACTAGTGTTGAAACAAACTGTTTTGACCACAGTTGCCAACTTTCACGCGGTAAATAAGCACCCCGACTTTTACAATAAAGCCAAAAACCAAGCTAATCCCTTTTCCAAACAAGGCCAAAACAAACCAATCCCTAAGAAGCCTAACTCTTTGTGACTAGAGTCCCCGGCGTGCAGTCTGGGACTGTGGTGGGCCTGCTGTACACCCCTGACTCTCTCCTCGCATTGCCCCGGCCTGCCCCTTGCCCCTGCTCGCCGGGAGCCGATCAAAAAAAGAAGCAACAAGCTACAACAAGCAATAAGCTGCAAGCCAAAAACTAGCCAACAAGCAACTCACAAGCCAATTAAGCCAAAACCAAGCCCAATTTCTGCATTTTTTTCACAGGTTTGGCATGTCTGGTTTTGATCCTCTGTAAGTTAGAGGGTCACATGTGAGGCAAATGGGTGGGGGTGGGGCATAGCGCGCAGGGAAAAAGAGGATCAGTAGGACTAAGGGGGTGGAGTGAGGGAAGAACAGGCTGTGGGCAATGAGACAATGTAGGAGAAATAAACATGGATGGGATATTTTAGTGGAATAAAGGAAGGGGAAAAGAAGAAAAAAATACTAAAGAAAAAAACAGAAATATGTTGTATCACAAAAAAACAAGCAAACCCTCACTAACTTCACTTGCCTACAACACCATAAAAATGTCACTAGAGGCTCTGCACAAAACATATAGATTCATGGATTCCAAGGCCAGAAGGGACCATTGTGATCATCTAGTCTGACCTCCTGCATAACACAGGCCATAGAACTTCCGATATAATTCCTTTTGAACTAGAGCATATATTTTAAAAAACACCCAATCTTGATTTAAAAGTTGCCAGTGATGGAGAATCTACCATGACCCTACGTAAATTGTTCCAAAGGTTAATTACCCTCACTGTTAAAAATTTATGCCTTATTTCCTTGATCCCTTAGCTTTAGGAGCATCTTTCATTCCCAATACCTCAATAGACTATGGGATCAACGATGCTTTTACTGTTCTGTGGAAACTGGGAGAAACGCTTCCTCGGCAGGTTTGCTGGGAAGCAGGGGAAAGCTCCTGCTGCTACACTCCTTCAGAGGGTGCAGCATACTCCACACTGTGTGTCTAGCTAGTTTTGCTGCCCACTGTCTATGGGTATGGGCTCGGGCTCTGTCTCCTTCTCCCTCCCCCATTGGGGTGGTTTGGGCCACAAAGGGCACATGAGGGAGCATACTGGGGAAGAGAAAGCTCTTTCCCCTCCATATATTATGGAGCCACAGCAAATAATCTGGGTCTACAGACAAAGATCACTTCACCCACCACTGAAATGCAACTGTCTCTAGGGTGGGACACAAATAGCACACAGAAACACTGCATGAACAGGAAACGAATAAAAATAATTACTGAAAACAGGGGAGAAATTTACATAGGCAGAATGCATATATTGGCTAAAGTGGAACCTGGCTGGGAGTTCAATAAGGGTAAGCCTAGTTTGTATTTTCTTCAGACAAAATGTGTGTATTTAGAGAGTGTTCTACCCAATAACATGATCATCATTAAAAGTAAACCCTGCAAAAGTAAGCCCCCGCGTTTATCCACTTTATATACATGGATATCTTCATCCACAGATGCGGTAATATTGTTTGCCATCTTTGCGGATTGCAGATTGGATGCAGATATAATTATTCAGATTCAGCTAATACCTGTGAAAGTTCACTTTGCTTTTATATCCCATTGTCAGTTCATCAGTGCCAATTGAAATTATCACTGCGTCACCTCTCTGCGCTTTCTTGCCGGTTGTGTCCAGAAAAGATTCCAAACTCTGTATTTGAAAAGCCAATGGAGAAATAAATTCAAAAGAAATTAAGTGGTGGTGCATTCAGTTTGAAAGGAAATGAGAAAGGCAAATCACCAATTTGGAATACATTCAGATTTCTTACTGTGGATGAATATGTTGCATGTGTCGCATGAAAAAAAGTCTGTGCTTTTTCTAGCCATAAAACTGGTACTTCAAACTTACTTAAACATAAATGTAGATTAGAAACGGGATATAGTTTGCTGAAGATATTCACCAAGAAATGTGTCAATATCACACGAGACATGAAGACAACTACAAGTCAGAAATTATTGCAGTTTGTAGCAACAGACATAAGACCTTTTGAGGTAGTCAGTGGTAAGGGATTCCTTGCATATTCTCAATATTTGAGTAACATGGGTGCCAAATATGGTCAAATTGATGCACGTGTGCTAATACTACATTCCACAACATTAGCCCGGCCTGCTGAGCTTGTGGCAGAAGTAAAAAGAAAACAAATCTCCATGGAGCTGAAAAACATTCTTGGCACAGTGGATAGAGGGGTTACCCTTGATCAGTGTACCTAGGATTATAGAAAGGTTGCCTATTTGGGAGTAACTGTTCATTACATATAGCCACAACAGTTCCAAATGGTGGAGCGGGTGCTTTGTGTGACTCAGTTTGACAGCTGAAAACCAAAAACTGCAGAGAACATTCGATCTGCTGTTATTCAAGCACTCAGAAGGTTTGATATACACGGCATTACCAACCCGATAGTTTTTGTTACAGACCGAGGAGGGAACGTGGTTGCAGCCCTCAAGTTCTACGTGTGAATAAGCTGCTCAGTACACATTATAAATACCATACTCAACCACACTACCAAACCGGGAAACCAGAAAGAGGAAGCAGTGACCAAACTGATCCACGCATGCCAAGATCTTGTTACTTACTTCAGGAGACCTGGACTTCAAAGCAGACGGTAAAAGTCTCTGAAAGGAGATGTAGAAACATGATAGAACAGCAAACTACTCATGTTTAAGACAAACAAGGAGCAGTGGGACAGAATATATGATATTTTGACAGAAAAGGAGGATACTCAGCTCATTGATAGCATTGACCACAACACCGTCAGCATCTTAATAGAGTTCCTGCAGCGCTTCAAGGAAGCGCTAGATGCGCTACAGCAGTCATCGCAGTCCAGTCTCCACTTGGTGCCCATACGGTATAGAAGACTGAAAAAGCATCTCCATCCTTCTATAATGGAGGATAAGCTAAGTCAGTGGTTCTCAAACTTTTGTATTGGTGACCTCTTTCACACAGCAAGACTCTGAGTGTGAACCCCCCTTATAAATTAAAAACACTTTTTTAATATTTAACACTATCATAAATGTTGGAGGTGAAGTGGAGTTTGGGGGTGGAGGCTGACAACTGGTGACCCCCCACATAATAACCTCATGACCCCCTGAGGGGTCATGACCCACAGTTTGAGAACCCCTGATCTAAGTCAACTCAATTCAAAGCCTTGCAACGTCTCATTGAAAAGTTTGAAATCAAGCCTATGCACAGAGTAGCAGTTTTCCCACACCCATGAATGAAAGGGATGAAAGTTTTCACTGAAGGTGAGAGAAAGGAAGTTTATCAAGAGACCAAGAATATTCCTCAATGAATCTTATGCTTCTTTCATTAGCTGCTACACAGACACCATCACCAAAGGAGACAAAATGGTCACAACAGAGTCTGAGGATTCGTATAGCAAGTATGGAAGTGATGATGAAATGTCAAAGTATATCACCCTGAACCTGACAAAAAATGAAGATGTGCAACTGCTGGAGTGGTGGAGACAACACAAGCACAACAGTTTGTGCATTCCATCCCTGCATCCTGTGCACCCTCCCAGAGCGCTTCCTCAGTCTCTGGTTACACAATTAATGAGAATTGTACTTCACTTAAGCCAGAAACTGTGGATGATTTAATGTTTTTATACAGTAATATTTCAAAGAAAATCAGCTGTCCTGAGGAAGACATCTAAGACCAAATCCTGCAGTTCAGGGCTGTTATAAGTCACAAGGTAAATAGGCAGCTGACTTTTTTATTTTATAGTTCAGTTTGTGATTTTGAGCATTATTGACTTGAGACATTTATTTTATTATTTTTATATAAAGGGCTATTTGTTCTGATGCCTGTTGTATAATAAGATTGATGTTTAAAATAAAATAAAATAGTAAATAATAGTGTGCGTATTTATTAATCCATATATAGCTTTCTTGTAGAGTACACATGGATGTACACGGACACTCCTCCTGAGAGATACTGTGAGATAGGGTGCTGGTTAGGGGGCAGATACATATAAAGGTGGAGTGCAGATCGTGGGTCGGATAGAAGTTAATTATCATGGATATGGATGTGGATCGGCTGCAGATCCCAGTTTTTGTATCTTTGCAGGGCTCTAAACCTGTTAAGCCAGAACTTGACAATCTTGGAAATGGTATCTAGCATGTAACCGGTTCTATTAAAATTTCAAATCATCTGACTAATCCAGGGAGGCTCCATATAAATACATTGTCACATTGATTTTATTTACTAATGCTGCTGTTACCAAGGGCCTGAGAGGCCTGACAACTCGATCGATAAGTGATTCCATTCATCCAGTCCTGCAGGATCCTTTGTACTCTCCCTGCTGGAAGATGACAATCAGACTCATTAAAAACAGCACAAAACATTACCAATGACATGTTTCCTGTCAGATAAATACAGCCAGTGCCTATTATGATTTTTATCTCAGAGAAATTGATTTAATCAGCAGTCCAAGGCTTAACCTATTGTTAATAATGCAATTTAACCCCTTCCCCCCCACATTTTTGATCAGCTAACTTGAATTTAAATGGTTAGAAGTGACGTGAATAGGCTTTTAGTACCAATCAGATTAAACAACTGAAGGAGGCAAGGTGTATTTGTATCATTTGTGTGAGTCTCTGATGTGCCTGGTGAGGGGACTTACGGGACTAATTGTCGCAATTCCAGAAACCCCTTTGTATGGCTAACTAGAAACTGGAAATGATTTTCAAATGCTTTTATGTCAGATATTGCCTCCTTAATTTTGGTTTTAAAAATACATCATGTTCATTTGAGTTTCATGCATCTATTCTACAATATCTTTTAGTCGCTATAAGATTAAATGAAAATATAGTTGCATGCATGTGCTGTAGTACTGATTCATTAATTTGAAAGGCTTTTTTTTAATCCAAGTCAGTTTGCATCTGATTTAAATTATCCTAGCCTCACATCAGTGAAAAAACTATTTTCATAATGAATTAAAAAAAACCAAACCTCCGTTTCAAGAGAAAATACACACAAATGAGCATGAAATAGAAAAACATAATGATGGCTGAAATAAGCACATTTTCTTTTCATAATTCAATTGCTGCCCCATGTGGTTGCAGGCCTGGAATATAATTTTTTTTCATGAAAAGATAAAATCCTTTTGTGAAATATGTGTTAATTTCAACTGTCAGTTCAGTACCAATCATTATATATTCTTGTGCTGGAGATCATCTACTGCAGTCATAAAAGGTTATTAAAATGAGGTTCTACTATGAAAATGGACTATGTAATAAAAGGCACCTACTTGCTCAATAGATCAATTCCTCTTGTGGATTTAGAGTAATATCTACTCCTTATGGGTCAGATTCTGTCCCAATGGCACTTTATTCTGTGGGTCTATTAGCAGAATATTGGTTTATAGGAATGTTTGTAGCAAATAGAATTTTTTACCATTGTAAATAGACAAAATAAGCATCAATCTCCATCCACCCCTCAAGCCATCATTTATAGGCATTGAAGAAGATCGGTGTCTTCAGGAAAGATTTGGAGGAGGAGATCGTAGTGGTCTTACAGATCATTTTAAGGAGGGTATGATGGGGGTGTTCACCCCATACTAGACTAGAAGGGGTTAATGAGGCTGAGAGGCCAATTAGCCAGATTAGCCACAGATGGGGAGAATTAGGTGGGTAAGTAATCTCCTGAATGATGAAAGAACCCAGCTGAAAGGGAACGGGCAGGACTAGTGTAAAGCCAGGAAGCTGGCAGCAGAAGGGGGCTGCAGTGAGGGAGCCTGCAGCCACACTCTGGACATGAGAGAGAGGAGGGAAACCTAGGGGAAAGAAAAAGGCTCAGGTTTAAGATGGCAGCAAGGTTTAAGATGGTGCAGACCTTGGCTGCTGATTAGAGGTCCCTGAGCTAGAACCTGGAGTAGAAGATGGATCTCAGTTCCTCTATCAGCCACTGGAGAAGTGGCACAGTTTTGGCAGTGAATGAGAAGACTCCCAGAGGCAGTTGGCATGGAAAGACTTTGAAACCCTGGAAGGGGGAAAACACAACGAGTGGCAGAAGGGGGTGTTGGACCTGGAAAGAGCTAATTCCCAAAGCAGTGAGGAGGTGAGTGGACCTGTGACAGAGGACATGCCATGCATAAAGGGTAGCACTGTTAGCAAAGTGGAGGAGGCAGGGGGGACATAGAGACAAGAGCTCACAAGTAAGGAGAGACAGAGACATGAAGGTCCTTGAAAATAGGCACAAGAAACTTGAACTTGATGTGGCAAAACTAGTCAAGAGGGTGGTAAAGGAAAATGATCTTAGTAGCTGTATTATACATGGACCCGAGAGGTGTCATAGGAAGGCTAGAGAAAGAAAGATTACAGTAACCAAGATGGGAGAGGATGAAAATATTAACAGTCTGGACAGGAAAAAAAGATGAATCTTAGAAAAGACCTGGGAGAAGAACATATTTATATTGTAATATTGGCTACATCTGGGATGTGCAGAGTAAGAGAGAGGGTAGAGTCCAATATGATCCCTGGGATTCAGGCCTCAGTGACAGGTAATGTGGCGATATCAGGGAGGGAATGGTGGGAAGATCAGCAGAAATGCTGTTCTAAAATTTTCCATTGAAACTTGAGTTTTTTGGGGGTGGGGTGGGAGGTGGTTAATGGAAAATAGAATTTTTGATTACATGTAATAAAACAAAATTTTAAAAGAAAAAGTTGGTTTGATCAAAACAAATTTTATCAGTCTTGATTCAGTGACTGAACTGGAAAACAAATAAATTATTTGCTCAGCTCTCAATAGAAGCTAAAGATGCCCCAGAAGCATTTCTTAATGGGAAGTTTTTGGTTTTCAGACAAATTTTCAGTTTTCAAATTTTCACTTAAAAAGTCAATTTTCCAAGCAATTCCAGTGAGGAGTTCAGTTTTGGCTGTGTTTCATTTTAAGTTCAAGCAAGACATCCAGGGGAGATATCAGAGTCACAGGCAAAGAGGCACAGTTGGATGAAGGAAGACAAGCAGGAGTGGAAAGGTAGGTTTGTGAGTCATCAGCATAAAGATGGTAGTGAAACCATGCAAGTGGATAATATTCCCAGGAGGTGTCAAAAGAAAATGGAATGGACTCACTGAACACAAATCAGTGAATTAGGAGGAGAACCAGAAAAGTACAGCATTGTAAAAGCCATGGGAGGACAGGATTACTAGAAGGAGAGGGTAATCATCAGCGTACAAAACAGTAGAGAGGTCAAAGAGAATGAGGACGGAGTTGAGACTGTAGGACTTGACCAGGAAAAACTCATTAGAAACTTTAGTGCAGTCAGAAGGGAGACGTTTCAGAATGGAGATGGAGAAGAGCAAGTTTTACAGCTATTGTCTCAACTACACATTTGATTAGTTTACAGATGAAGATAAAAAGGTGGGTAGGGGAGATGTGGTGATGGATATAGAGGTAGGTGGGATCAATAGTGAGTTTCTGGGGACACAGAGACCAAGTGATGCATGTATTACTCCTGGAGGGATTCTGCGCCCATGCAAGGGCACCAAATTCATATGGCCCATGCAGAAAAATACAAAAAAAAAAAAAAAATCTGCTGGAGGACACGCACCTCTTCCCCAGCAGCCCAGGCAGCATGTCTGTTCCAGCATGCCTGGAGTAGCCTC
The DNA here is from genome assembly GCF_002925995.2 of Terrapene triunguis. NCBI lineage: Eukaryota > Metazoa > Chordata > Testudines > Emydidae > Terrapene > Terrapene triunguis. The sequence goes on from NW_020664393.1 coordinate 58,797,896, forward strand.
AGAGATGGGGGCGGGAGGCTGGGCATGTGTGCCTGTGTGATCACCATCAGGGGGGGTGGGGAAGCGGGACTGGATATATGTGCATGCCAACAAGTGAGAGAGAGAAAGAGAGAGAGAGAGAGAGACTCTGTTCCTCTCTCTTGGGACTGCAGCTCCCTGGTGTGTAAGGGTAGGGCTTTTTATTATGCAGGAGGCAGGCTAGAGGCAAAAATGAAGCAGCCTGCCTGAGTTAATTGATCTCATTCTCTGAGGCAGAAATGTAGCAGCACGCCTATTGTTCCTATTGTTAGTTAACTGTTCCCATTCTCAGTCAATTCCCCTACGAGCACAAAACCTGTGAAAGTTTTAAGGCCCCTACATTGACAGAGTGATGTAAAGGAGTCTTATTATAAATGACAGTAGGGGAATCTTCAGCTAGGAAGATCTATGGGCTTTCTCACTTTTTTCCTGTGCCAAAGTGGCACAATGGGGTTAGATTACAGCTCAGGATTTATTTTGCTTACCCATTTTAAAAAGAAAGGCTTCAGTCAATAAAATGTCAGGATAATCAGAACCAAGCACTTCCCAAAGTACCCAGCCAGGTCCAGGACAATGATGGGCAAAACTGTATGACTTTCATGTGTGAAAGTCTGAGCAATTTAAAATGACATTGTACTTTTTTTTTTTTTTTTTTTTTTGCTAGTTGGTGTTCTGTAATGCAATTTAAATGAAAATCCAGGATTGTAACTGGAATGCAGGGTATTAGTTACCAAGTATTTGGAACTTAACTTTCATGTGTTTAGGAAATGCTGAATGGTTATTGTGACCTTTTTCTGTATTGTAGTTTAAATAGGTTACCAAAACAATTGAAACTGGTGTGATTATATTGCATTATTTTGACAAATGAAATACGCAGAATTTTGAAATTTTTGGTGCAGAATCCCCCCAGGAGTAATGTATTTTAAAGTGAGTGGGCCAATTACCAACCCAAGAACACAAAGAGTTTCAGCTCATCATATACAAATGAACATAAGTGGAATATGAGAAAGATATTTATTGACCAATTCAAAGAGGCAAAGTTTCCACAGTTTTGCCCTTTACCATAGTTAAGATCAGAGATTTGAAGATGGCTCATGGTGGAACTGAAGAATAGATGTGGAGCTTATTATGCTTCTTGCAAGCCTTAGTTATAGGTCAAAGTTTTCAGTAAGAATTCAAAAACCCAATCTTACACTGTACATGAAAATCAGAATAGCTTACTTCTATTATGTCTGTGCTATTTCTGACAGCAGCCATCATTATGATCAGTAAAAGGTGGTGAAAGTGAAAATACTTCTCCCCTACCCCTCCGCTGTTACTGGCTTTTAATGATTTCCCCCCTACAATATCTGTAATGCATTTACACATTTTGGGTTACCAAGTTATTTCTATCCTACACTGAAGCTTATAATAATATTTTCTGCTTCCTCTAGAAAGTCTGAAAAGCTTATTCCTTAACTCTGTTAGATGTCGCTAATGATGCAAGCTTATTAAATCCAAACAAACCACCTGGTTTTGATCGTCTCCTAATCCCTCTTACATCAGAGGCCCATTATCGGTGGCCTCTGCAACAGAACTCTGCAATTAGAAATCCACACAAGCATCCCTCTTTGTCATCAAGCTGTGTGTGTCTGCTCTGTGAAAATTGCTTCAGCTGTCAGCTTAAGTGCAGTGACAAATATGTTTTTGTTCATATTTAGTTTCACTTAATTCAATATGACTTTGTTGGCATGACAAGCTATACAAGGGATGCCACAGTGTAAAAAAGACAGGTTGTCAGGTATCTGTCATACGTAAATGTGATCCTCCCAGGATACAATCAAAATCCAAACACCATGGATATCCCTAAGTCTATTTGTCACCAGTGTCCTTTCAGATTGCTACATAGCACAATTCATTCTTCCCCAGGTTTAGGCACAGTTTCTCCTCATTGATTTTTGAGAAGGCTGTTATGACACCTGATGATTGAGGGAGTAGCTGTCTCACACTTCCTTGTATTTCAGGTATTGGAGTAGAAAGTGCCTCTCATTTCAATCTCTCTGGGTTCGGACTGTGCTTTGTAAATTTTCTGCCTCCACTATTTCTGATGTGGAAATGCGCACATGCGTGTGCATGCGTGCGCACACACACTTTTGTTAACAGTGAGAAGGCTTGGAAATGACACTTAACAGATGTCAAAGAAACCAGGAGAAGAGACAGAGAAAGAGTGCAAGAAATTGACAATCCCAGTCATCGGTGTATCTCCTCTGGAGTTTAAGGAAGTTAGGGGCACAACTCCTATTGAATTTTAATTTGAGTTAGGCTACATCTACACTACAGGGGGGAGTCGATTTAAGATACGCAAATTCAGCTACGTGAATAGCGTAGCTGAATTCGACGTATCACAGCCGACTTACCCTATTGTGAGGACGGTGGCAAAATCGACTTCTGCGGCTTTTTGTCGGCGGCGCTTACTACCACCTCCCCTGGTGGAGTTAGAGCGCCGATTCGGGGATCGATTGTCGCGTCCCGACGGGACGCGATAAATCGATCCCCGAGAGGTCGATTTCTACCCGCCGATTCAGGCGGGTAGTATAGACCAGACCCAAGATGCTTCACTCTCTTAGAATTTGTTGAAAACCCCACCCAACAATTACAAACCAGATGCTGGGCACCTACAACTCTCACTAAGGGTCTGGCTACACTGCAAGTGAAGGTGTGATCATAGCACAGGTAGGCATACCCATCGTAGTTAGATTAAAGCTGCCTTGGGTAACAACAGTAGCATAGATGTGGTGGCATGGGCTTCCGCATAGGCTAGCAGTCAGAGTACATACCCTGGTTCCTCAGTGGGTTTGTACTCTGGTTGCTGGCCCATACTGAAGCCCATATCTGCACTGGTATTATTACCCATGGTAGCTAGCATGAATAAGCCTGCCCATGCTGCAATCTTACATCCACTTACAGTGTAGGCATCCCCTACAGTTAATAATGGGAATCAAAGGTCTTAAGGTTCTCAAAGGAGGTGATAAAACTCTGTGAAGGAATACGACCTTATTACCCACGGAGTATAACAAGTTATATATTGTCTAATAATTGTTTCCCTGTACTCCCACATCTGTCCAGTTTTCGCTTGTCTCCTACTCAGAGTATAAAATCTTTGGAGACAGGGACCATCTTCTTGTTCAGACAGCACCCAGCACATCGGGGTCCTGGTCCATGAGTAGAGCTCTTAAGTGCTATGATAATATAAATCATCAATCTATTTTGTGTGTGTGTCAGAGAGAGAGATTTTCTCTGTTGCTGGCAATGGGTGAGCACAAGTGCTGCTGGAGCAATGCTGAGTACAGTTTAACTGCAATTGTAGGCCTGGACAAATAGGGTTCAGCATCTTTTGCAAACATGCTCTAAGCACCTCTTATCCATGGCTGTTGTAATGGTGCTGAATACAGGTTTGTCCAGTTCTATAATTGCGTTTAACATGGGTTCAGCTGCACCTGTTACTAGCCACTCTTTGTCAGCCCTGGGTAATTTTACCAGCTCTTACCAGGCCAGACAGAGGGTGCAATCATGTATGCTCTTGAGCTTTTCACAGGAAAAAATGACAGTTATAAAACAACCTGTTTCTGACATCAGCTTCTCAAGCTGCCACATCAGTGTCATGTTGACAGTCTCTGTTGCTTAATCAGTTTCCTACTCCTTTTCCTGAGTATCACTGATTTGTGAATGTATCAGTGAATCAGAGCCATGAGTCTGATTAGCTATATTTATGGAATCTCATTTCTATTTATTCAGAGAATTGAAATTCATGACTTAGCATTAATGATTATTGGCCCATAAATTTATATCGGTGACACACTAACCCTGGTTTATCATTCTATGGTTTAAAGAACAGGAGTACTTGTGGCACCTTAGAGGAGATATATCGTACAGATACTGACAGACATCATCTTCCTTTCCAAATGCAAACAGATGGACATCATCTCAAAACAACTCCCACCTTTTCATGTTCTCTGTATGTATATATATCTCCTCACTATATGTTCCATTCTATGCATCCGATGAAGTGGGCTGTAGCCCACGAAAGCTTATGCTCAAATAAATTTGTTAGTCTCTAAGGTGCCACAAGTACTCCTGTTCTTTTTGCGGATACAGACTAACATGGCTGCTACTTTGAAACCTATGGTTTAAAGAGTTCCAGTCATCCAATCAGGGAGCAGAAACGATACCATATGATTAGGCTTGGAATAATTAGATTTTTAATCAATAAGTGCTGGTAAACAGGATTTCACTGTAAACACACAAATTGATAAAAAGTATTTCCAACAATAATAAAAATATTCAGCTAGGCAATGAAAGAAATGTGCTGTTTAAAAGCTTATTAGAGTTTCATTTAAGCAGGTTTGTGTATTTTGACATGTGATGTTGATAATTTGTGTTTTAACAGCTATAAAGCTTTAATTTTTTGAATCTCAACTTCTACTGTCATTAAAAAATATTGTCTGATCACTGCCCCATAATTTTCCACAACTTAAAAATTAAAATCAATTAAAAAAAATACTTAGTACCCACACATATGCACAACTGTGAACATTTAAACAGATAAAAATGCTTAAACATTGACTCTATTCATCGAAATTATAAACATTGAATTCTGCCAAACTTATGTATGACTTAAGTGACCAAATGTACAGATTGGCTCCTTGCTGTTTCTATGTGTGCCTTTCACAAGCCCCCCAAAGTCTGACAATTAGCCATCCAAATTATCTGGTACACAGGTAGCCAAAGTTGAAACATCCCAATACTTTGCTCATATAGGAGTGGCCACCATATACGTTTCCATAGCCAAGGAATGGAAATAAAGCTCCAAGACTTGCTCCTTTTTATCCATCAAAGTATCACAAAACAAATGGCAAACCAACTGAAAAATGACTAGGCAATATTTCTGCAGAGGCTTTCGCTACTTTAGCCAGCCAGAAGGGGAGACCCAGCTTTCACCCTTCCTTCTATTCCCCTCCAAGCAGCCCATGTGACCAGCTGTTTAACCTTTATAAGTTTCAGAGTCCTGTCCTTGTTTGTAATCCATATCCATGGAGAGATCACATGTGGAATAAGAGGATTATTAAGTCATTGACCTCTCTGCTCAGAAAGCCAACTAGGATGCCAGCTGAGACTCTGGTGTTTGGGATGCCTACACCTAATCAGCCAGGAACTGGCCTGGACTGGTGCTATGAAGTCATTTCACAAAGGCCACAAAAGTATTCCTGAATGCTCACAGCTTTTCGTTATGACCAGGGCTTTGATTTGAACCAATGAGTGGCAGCTCCTTTCACCACTTTCTCAACATCAGTCCCGTAAACCAGCCACTTTCCTTTCTTTGATGTTTTCAAAGGCCAGAAAGAATTTCTCTCTTTTGTGAGTGCAAATTAGCTGCAGTTTAAAAAGAAAAAATAGTAACAGCTTGTTGAAATACCTACTAGAGAGAATAATCACTTGATTGACTTGCAAATATTAGAATCCCACTATGTTACATATGTCGTATACTCTCTGCTAGTTTCCTACAACGCTACAGTATACACACTAGTATTCCACTATGCTGTGTGTGCACCATGCTTTCTGTGTTTTAACATACCACTACCTTATGCTTGCCCAGTGCTACCTTTAAGGCAGGGGCTTAACTGGTGCAGGCCCTCTGAAGCAGATTGAATCACACTCAGCGTGAGCATCTCACTACATTATGTATGTGTAACACACTCTCACCATATGCACCATATGCACCTGCCATTTCACTATATCGTGTAATAATTCACGCATTATCATCTCCCTCATCTCCTCATCTAGCATCCCTCCAGTACTATGGGGCAGACCATCCCTTTCTGTGGTAAACCCAGGGCAAGGAGCTAAAGGTAAAAAACCCAGGCACAACAGGGTACAATTCTCACCCCAAACCCTGTGGATTTTGTGCGGGAGGCTAGGGCTTTATGTACAGATGTAACCAACTCCCTGCTTCCATCAGGTGCAGGGAAAGATCCACTCAGGAATCTCTATGGCACGATCAGGCCCTATGCTTGTAAACAGTAAATACATTTATTTATCTTTGCAACTCCAATTAGTTATTTTTTTCCATTTCTGCCTGCAATGTTTTTTCTATAAAAAAAATTAATGGATTATTGTTTCCAATGCTGACCTCTTTGTGTAACTCTTCCCCCCTCATTCACTCACAAGTGCAGTTAGCTCTTGAAACCAGATTTATGGTCATACAGGGTCCCAAGACTTCCATTGGAGTAGGATGGGTCAGTTACAGACACAGAAAAACCTTCCACTCCGATTAATTACTTCCACTGTAAATATAGTTGTCACTTTCCCTTCTCCAATGGAACAGTAAATAATTATACAATTGTGAATACATATAATATAAACAGATAACTAGATTTAGGGGTGTGTGTGTGTATGGAAAGATATATGTACATTCAAAATTTACTACCTGTTCAGCAGTGGCAAACTTGATTACCACATTTCTGCAGCTGCTGAATTTGCATTACACAACTCTTAACAGCACTTGGTTTTAATCTCACTAAAGGAAAACAAAACAACAACAAAACATTGGCAGTTTTTTGTTTTTTTTTAAGGAAAACAGTTAAAATCAAAGAGTTATCAATAATAATGATATATTTTCAATTGCTGTGGCCATGGACACAGCAGAAGGAAGACACACTCACTGAAGTGACTAAGGCCTTGTCTACACTGCCAAGTTTTTTCACAAAAAAAGCAACTTTTGGCAACAAAACAGTGGAGGTGTACACACTGTAAAGCCACTTTTGCCGATGGAACACCTCAGTTTCAATGACAAAATAAAACCACCTTGATGAGAGTCATAAGGCTTTTAATGCAAACATTTTATTACCGTAATGCTAGTGTAGATACTGCACTTGTTTTATTGCTGTAATTGGCCTCTAGAAGGTGTCCCACAATGCCCATCCTGACCACTCTGGTCGACAGTTCCAACTCCGCTGCCCTGCAGCCAGGTAAACAAACTTCTGCCCCTCCCACTTTAAAGCCCCGGGAATTTTGAAATTCCCTTTCCTGTTTGCTCGGCGTGGAGTGCTCACATCACATCTTCCCAGGTGACCATGGCGGCTCCATGCAGCAAACTCTCTCCCGCTTGGAGCAATGCAGAACCACTGGATCTGATCAGTATATGGGAAGAGGAGGCTGTCCAGGCCCAGCTGTGCTCCAGCCGTAGGAATTTTGATACCTATAGCCAGATTTCAGCAGCTTGCGCGAAAAGGGCTACGTTCGGGACGCACTGCAGAACAAAGGTGAAAAAGCTGAGGCACATGTACCAGAAGGTGAGAGAAGCAAACTGTCACTCTGGTGCTGCACCCCATGCCTGCTGTTCTTACAAGGGATTGGATGCTATCCTGGGTGGCGACCCTAGCTCCACCGCCAAGAGCACCATGGATACTTTGATGGGGCTGGAGACAATGGAAACTGGACCTAGCCCAGAGGAGGAAGTCATGGATAAAGAGGTGGAGACAGAAGATGATGTGGACCCATGGCGGGGTCGCCCGGAGCTGTGTGCAGTCAGGGGCTGTTCTCTACTCTGGAGGTGTCTATCCAGTCTCGGCAGTTGCTCTCCGGCAAGTAAGAAGCAGGAAAGGAGACCCCAGCGAGTGGTTTTGCTTTGTGAAGTGTGGAGGTGGGTTGAGGGCAGAGAAATGTACAAGGCTGGCTTTGTTTCTGTGTGCTGGGCATTTCCCCATGCAGCTAGGCAGTACAGCGGAACAGGGGGTTGATGCACACCGAGATTTCACATGAATCCTCCAGAGAGACCTCTAGGAAACTTTCCTGGAGGTACTTGGCAATCCTCTGCCAAAGGTTCCTTGGCAGAGCTGCTTTGTTCCTTCCCGCATTGAGGGATACTTTCCCACACCATTTATGCAATCACTTGGTGTCATAAACATAGAGATACGGGTAACATAAAATCCCTCCTGGGAAGCTGTACTAAATCGCTTTACCTGTAAGGGGTTAAGAAGCTCAAATAACCTAGTTGGCGCCTGACCAGAAGGGCCAATGAGGAAAGAAGATACTTTCAAATCGGGGGGGGGGGGAGGTTTTGTTTGTGCTCTCTTTGTTGTTCCCTCTCCCGACAGAGAAAGAGTCCAGGCAGGTAAAACATCTCCTGAAAACATACCTGAAATAATTCATCTAAGATTACAAAAATTGTAAGTAAGAGCAAGGAAATGGGTTAGATTATCTTTTGTTTTAGCTTGTGAATCTTTCCTATGCTAAGAGGTAGTTTTATTTCTGTTTTGGTAACTGTGAAGCTGAGTCCAGAGGGGAGTCCTCTGTGTTTTAAATGTTTTTATTACCCTGTAAAGTTACCTTCCATCCTGATTTTGCAGGTGTGATTCTTTTACTTTTTTCTTTAGAATAAAGTTCTTCTTTTAAGAACCTGCTTGATTTTTAGTGTCCTAAAAACCAAAGGGTTTGGTCCGTCCTCACTTTGTTAACCAATTGGTTGGTATATTATTCTCAAGCCTCCCCAGGAAAGGGGGTGAACGGGTTTGGGGGATATTTTGGGGGAATAGGGACTCCAAGTGGCCCTTTCCTGAATTTTTGTGCAAATCACTTCGTGGTAGCAGCAATACCGTCCAAGGACAATGAAGGGAATTTGTGCCTTGGGGAAGTTTTAACCTAACCTGGTAGAAATAAGCTTAGGGGGTCTTTCATGTGGGTCCCCACATCTGTACCCCAGAGTTCAGAGTAGGGAGGGAACCCTGACACTTGGGCAGGGACTAACGCGGCACACAGGCAAGCAGAATAGGGACCGGGGCAGAAGCTGCAAGCACATAGTAGATGCACCTTTGCTTCCCTGCTTACCCTCAGCAGTGAGATATCTGCCACAATGACCCCTGCCTGTGGAAAATGGTGAGAAAGTTTAGAGTATTGCCCCCCGATAAGTGCCCTGTGACCCTTTCACATTGCTTTTCTCCCATGCACAATGTCCCCCGCCCCTGGGTACACTCACCATGCTTGGGGTGTTCGCTGGCATCTGTGCTTGTGAAAGGTCAGCGAGAAAGTGATAGGTATGTTACCAGCAGTGTATTTTAATGTAGTGTTTCAATGCTGTATGTGTATTTAACAATAATGCTTTTGTTTATTGTTACTTGTGTTACTGCAGATATGTCTTTGAAAGCACCCCCCACACATCAGCAGAGCATCTCCGCTGGATAAGAAATGCACAAGACGGATCAAGGAAGATCTATTGGGAGGTGCTGCAGTACTCAGATGCAGAATCGACAGAACTCAGGCAGTGGAGAGAAAGCGACAAGCAGGAAAGAAAAGAAAATGAGGCGTATACTAGGGATGCAATGGAGAGGCTCATAAAAGTTTTTGAGCAGCAAACTGACATGCTGCAGTCCCTCATAATCATAGACTCATAGAATATCAGGGTTGGAAGGGACCTCAGGAGGTCATCTAGTCCAACCCCCTGCTCAAAGCAGGACCAATTCCCAACTAAATCATCCCAGCCAGGGCTTTGTCAAGCCTGACCTTAAAAACCTCTAAGGAAGGAGATTCCACCACCTCCCTAGGTAACCCATTCCAGTGCTTCACCACCCTTCTAGTGAAAAAGTTTTTCCTAATATCCAACCTAAACTTCCCCAACTGCAACTTGAGACCATTACTCCTTGTTCTGTCATCAGGTACCACTGAGAACAGTCTATATCCATCCTCTCTGGAACCCCCTTTCAGGTAGTTGAAAGCAGCTATCAAATCCCCCCTCATTCTTCTCTTCTGCAGACTAAACAATCCCAGTTTCCTCAGCCTCTCCTCATAAGTCATGTGCTCCAGCCCCCTAATCATTTTTGTTGCCCTCTGCTGGACTCTTTCCAATTTTTCCACATCTTCCAGACTGAGCAGATACATGCCCGCTCTCCCCTTCAGCACATTCAGAACTCTTTCCCATATCCTCCCCAAACTCCACCTATGCATTCCTTTCCGATTTCTGGCACTTCACGCTTTCTCCTTCACTCCACCCCCACAGACACCTTTTCAAATGAAAGCTGGACTTAAAGCTCAGCTCTGAAAGTCAGCCCTCCCCGGTACCTCCTCTCCCCCCAAGATTGTGCATGTTTGTGGTGTTGTGGTTTTTTAGCAATAAAAGCAAAGTTATTTGAACGATGAGCACTCTATTTGTTTCTATGCAAGTTATGATAGCAGATGGAAGCAGCAAGTAAACAAGCAGTTTAATCAGTTGCTTACATTGAATCCTAGGTCTGAACAATCACAACTGCTTCTTAGCCTACCAAAATTCGACTTCATTAAGCACTGCGGTCCCAAGCATAGCAACAAATATTGGTTTTCATCTTCAAAATGTTTTCTCAAGGCCTCTCTGATTCTAATTGCCCCACATTGTGCCCCTCTAACAGCCCTGGTATCTGGCTGCTCGAAATCAGCAGCCAAGCGTTCTGCCTCAGCAGACCACTCCTCAGCAAACTTTTCACAAATATTATGCAATGTGCAACACGCGGCTATGATGATGGGAATATTTTCCTCATTGAGGTCTAAAATGCCATAAAGGCATCGCCAGTGCACCTTTAATCTGCCAAATGCACATTCTATGGTCGTCCTGCACCTACTCAGCCTATTGTTCAACTGGTCCTTACTGCTATCTAGGTTTCCCATGTACGGCTTTATGAGCCATGGCACAATGGTGATCTTCTACTCTGGAAAGAAAGTCCCAGCTTGCAGCTTTCTACACAGGCCGATGTTCCTAAAGATACATGTGTCATGCACCTTTTGGGACCACTCCATGTTTGTGCCAGTGAAAGGCCCACAGTGATGCACAAGTGCCTGTAAAACCATTGATGTACTCCATCGCAAGGTGGTCCAATGCCAAAATTGGAATATGCGCGCTCTCTGTCACCCCTCCGCAGTTAGGGAAACCCATTTCTGCAAAGCCATCCACAATTTCATACACCTTGCCAAGAGTCAGTCTTTCACAGCAGGATGCGATTAATGGCCTTGCACACTTGCGTTAATGCAGCCCCAATGGTCGGCTTCCAAACTCCAAACTGATTTGCAACCAATTGGTAGCAGTCTGGAAATCGCGACAAACTTCTCCACCAAGAGGGCAGTTCTCATTTGGGTGTCCTTGCTCCGCAGGCCTGGGGAGAGCTCAGCGCACAGTTCCAGGAAGATGGCTGTCCACATCCAAAAGTTCTGCAGCCACTGCTCATCATCCCAGACCTGCATAACAATGTGATCCCACCGCTCAGTGCTAGTTTCCCGAGTCCAAAAGTGATGTTCCACTGTTCCATGAATACCAAAAGCAATCTAATGTTGCTGCTATCCATGTTGGACAGCACATCAGGCAACTGTGACTGCCGTTGTCTTCGTAACTTCAAGAATAATTCTACTGCAATTCATGATGTGCTAGTAACAGATAGCAGAGCACTATCCTGGAGTATAGCGCAGGATCCATTGAGATGGCAGAGTGAGCAGAAAACAAAGGACGTTGAAAAATGCCATGAACTGAAGACGGAAGCACATGGAATGCTGGGATGGAAAGCAATGCATCATGGGACACTGAGCCCAGAACCATGATGCACTGCAATCTGCTCCACCTTTCCACAACACCTAGCAGCAGAAGGTGCAGAGCTTAACGGTGGGATAGATACACACAGTGCATTGCTCTCACTGTCGATCTGACTGCCCCACGTGTGGATGCGCTATGCCGCCAGAGAGCGACAGTGTGAACATGCAACAATGGTTTCCTTTAAACACCTTTTGATCGTCGACCAAACTTTCGGCGAAAAAACTCTGCTAATGTAGGCATAGTCTAAGGCTATGTCTACACAAGAGAGAGCTTACAGTGGCACAGCTGTACCGGTGCAGCTGCACGGCTGTGAGATCTCTTGTGTAGCCCTCTGTGTCAACAGGAGAGAGCTCTCCTGTCGGCATCATTAAACCACCCCCAATGAGCAGCGGTAGCTATGTCGGTGGGAGAAGCTCTCCTGCCAACATAGTGCTGTGCACACTACCGCTTGTGCTGGCATAACTTATGTCGCTAAGGGAGGTAGAATATTCACACCCCTGAGTGACATAAATTTTGGTGACATAAGTGATAGTGTAGATATGGCCCAAGTCAGCCACAGCTTTTAACAAACATGCTAACAACTGCAAAAAGAACAGGAGTACTTGTGGCACCTTAGAGACTAACAAATTTATTTCAGCATAAACTTTCTTGGGCTACAGCTCACTTCTTCAGATGCATAGAGTGAAACACACAGACAGAAGATATTTATACATACAGAGAACATGAAAAGGTGGAAGTACGCATACCAATTGTAAGAGGCCAATCAATTGAGATGAGCTATCAGTAGCAGCAGAAGAAAAAACTTTGAAGTGATAATCGAGATGACCCATAGAAGGTGTGAGGAGAACTTAACATGGGGAAAAAAAATTCAATTAGTGTAATGACCCAACCATTCCCAGTCTCTGTTTAGACCTAAGTTAATTGTGTCTAATTTGCATATTCATTTGAGTTCAGCAGTCTCTCTTTGGAGTCTGTTTTTGAAGTTTTTTTGTTGCAAAACTGACACCTTCAAGTCTGTCACTGAGTGATTAGAGAGGTTGAAGTGTTCTCCCACTGGTTTTTGAATGTTATGATTCCTGATGTCAGATTTGTGTCCATTTATTCTTTTGCGTAGAGACTGTCCAGTTTGGCCAACGTACATGGCAGAGGGGCATTGCTGGCACATGATGGCATATATCACGTTGGTAGATGTGCAGGTGAACGAGCCCCTGACGGTGTGGCTGATGTGGTTAGGTCCTATGATGGTGTCACTTGAATAGATATGTGGACAGAGCTGGCATTGGGCTTTGTTGCAAGGATTGGTTCCTGGGTTAGTGTTTTTGTTGTATGGTGTGCAGTTGCTGATGAGTATTTGCTTAAGATTGGGAGGCTGTCTGTAAGCGAGGACTGGTCTGTCTCCCAAGATCTGTGAGAGTGAGGGATCATCTTTCAGGATAGGTTGTAGATCTTTGATGATGCGCTGGAGAGGTTTCAGTTGAGGGGCTGAAGGTGGCGGCTAGTGGCGTTCTGTTATTTTCTTTGTTGGGCCTGTCCTGTAGTAGGTGGCTTCTGCTAACAACTGGTGTCAGAGGGCAAGTAGCCCTTGCAAGTGAACAATTTTGAATCTACAGTCAATTCTGAGCACTAAATTGAAGGTTCATATTCTAGCTTTTAGGTCTCCAGCTGCCTGTTTTGCACACTTCAGTCAAAAGATTAGTAATTATGCTTGAAATAAATTGTACCCACTGGGATCTGTTTTTTAAAAAGTCAGGCACTAAATGTAGATTGATGTGCTTTATTCCAATATCACAATTGTAAGTGGCAGCTTTAGAGACTGTTCCAAGTAAAAAGTCATTTTCCATTTCCCATTATGTAACCATATACTTTCCTATTCAGTTCAATATCAAATAATGCATTTAGTTTGCCATTCATTCTTAATTCAGCATTAACAACTTTACAGTGTTTTTTTTAAACTTCAGTTTCTATTGATAAGCATTGTCTCATCTATTTACAGACCCTAACAGATAACAGAGCTCACATGTAATAAAGAAGGTTTCACTGCCTGTGACACATACACCCCTTGGCAAAGAGTCCCCTGTTATTTACAAATAGCTCTCACCTAAGACCTGACCAACTCATGACACCAAACATCTCTTACAAGATACTTATCCATAAAGAGTAACATTTAAGGTATCTACAGAAAGCTCATAACTTGTCAAGACTCAATCATTGGGAGATGTGTGTACGGATAATATTAAAGGGATAATGCATTTATATTGAAAGGCTGCTTTATGGACAGAGCAGAAATTTGTCACCAGGAGACAATGTGTCTTGATGATTATCTACTTGAGCAAGAGGGAGTTGTCACCCCTTCCTCGTCAGCAGGGGAGGTAATGCAAGATTCTATTGTCTACCCTTGCCACAGTCACTTGAAAACCATCAGAGACAGAGACAAAGAATGGAAACCACTTAGAGGTAGAAAAGAAACTCTACATGAAGGCCTGGGTTTGCCCTACCTGTGAATAGAAACAAAAGATTGTTTTCAGTATAACAGAGTGTAGAGAAAGTCACTCGGGGTTCATGCACTAAGGCTATGTCCACACTGTGTGATACAGGAGGGCCAGGAAGCAGTAGGAGAGTGGTCAAGGGGAATATATAAGCCCTAGGCTAATTAAGGCATGATTCCCTGTAGACAAGGAAGGGTTGCTACAGGTTAATTGAAGTCAATTAAGGCCCTGTCAGGAACCTAATAACCCCACCCCCTCCCCCCCGCTTCAGGCAGTTGGGGGGAGGAGAAAGGACTGGAGCTTGGAGGGGCGCTGTGAGAGTTGAAAGACCAGAGAACTGAAGTAAGGGAGACCCTGGCCCAGCAGGGGAGGGAGACTCCCTCCCCCAGTGTCTAAGGACCAAAGGTACACCACCCAAGGGGGGAAGAGGGTAAGAACCTGCAGGGGTTGAGAGGGGCTCAGAGTGAGGAGCAAACCCAGACCCCTCCCCTGCGTTCCTCCTCTACCACCTTCCTGGGCCACTAGTGGGGACCTTGGTGCCCCAAGAGCAGGGGCAAGGGGTAATGTCTTAACCCCCACCAAGAAAAGCCCAGGACCCACCATACTAACATCAGCCTTCTTGCCACAACTGGCAATTAAATGACAAAACTTTTGTCTTTCAGATGTGTTAACCCTCTTCTCCCCACCCACCCCCCTCCCGCAAAAGACAAAAGTTTTGTCACAACAAGTGCCAGTGTGAACAGCGCTTTCCTGCCAACAATGCAAATGCTGCTCATTGGGGGTGGAAGTTTTTTGTTGTCAGGAGAGCTGACAAACAGCAGCTACACTGCATGACTTTTAGCGGCATGGCTGTAGCAACACAGCCATGTTGCTAAAAGCTGTGCAGTGTAGACATAGCCTAAGGAAAACCCCTCATGGAGGGGGGGCGTTCATTAACTTTTGGCACCTGGAATTTCTATGAGTAGCCAGTGTCAGGGGCTGGAAATCACAAAGCAATAATTCAAAGGAACTCAGGGACTGGAGTGCACCTATTGTTAAAGTGCAAGGCAAAGGAAGGGCTGACATAAATCCAGAGAAGAGTGCTTGAGCAACTGAAGGGCTGGCAGTGTCCGGGAGCGGACACTCACTATCACAAGGAAAACCCTCTAGCTGGAGGCAGGAGGCAACAGAGTGACTTACAGTCCTGGGTACCCCAAGAACCCTCACACTGCCCTATCCTACCATTTGTGTCTCTTTTCAACTGCTAAAGAAATGATATTTTACAAAATTAGCTACAGATAAAGAGATACAATAGCTTGGGAAGGATCTAGTGGGTAGAGCAGGGGACTGAGTCCAGAGACTTGAGACCGGATTCTGCTCTGCCTTACACTGGTGCAACTCCATTGACAAGTCACTTTATTATTTACATACCACTGTGCTCGCAAGCCCCAGTACTGGACCAGGATCCCATTGTGCTAGGTGCTCTACAAATACAGAAAAGAAGATAGTCCCTGCCGCGAGGAGCTTACAAGCTAAGAATAAGACAAGAGACAACAGATGGACCCAGACAGATAGGAGAGTGCAAGGAAACAATGAAACTTAGCATTGCTTATCACTCTCCCCACATGCAAAATGGGGATAATCAATACAAGCCTACAATGTTGGACACCAAACCCTGAAGTGAGGCAAACAAACCAATCTCCTGCTTTATCCATCCATTGTCTCCTCTTTCCTGTCGGCACATTCAAGTGTCCCTACTACCCTCTTTCTCTCCGGAGTTCAGATGGTCCTAGGATTTCTTGGCTGAGTTTCGTTTCCCCCACGACCCAGCAAGGATTAAAGGAAGAGCAAAAGTGGCAGCAGGGGGATCCAGACAGAAGCAACAGAAGGACCTGCAGGGATGAGGGCAGCTAGAGGAAAAGTTTGGAACATAGACTGAGCCAGATGCAAGCACCCGACTGTGCTTAGTGGGCCCTACAGACAGCAGACAATGGATGGTGCATGCTCAGCCAGCTGGCTCTGCAAACAGCAGGAAGATCTACTCTGTGTGCATCCTTGGGGATGGACCACTTCTGCTTCCAGACCAAAAATGGTGCACATTATGTAAGGTACGTCTACACAGGCATTTTAGACCCATAATTCCCCACCTATGGTAGCAAGAGAGCAAGCTGTAGTATAGACTGAACACAGGCATTTATGTCACTGTGACATAAGATTAGACAACATAGTGGTAAAAATATTTGCACCTGACCAACATTATAGCCACTATCAACTAAGTTGTACCCGTCATATTATTTTAGTGTAGCTAAGTCTCTGCTGGCAGTGATATTCCATCCCTACATGTGTGCAGCTAGACTGTTGGTGAGCATTTACTCACAGGAGTAACCCCCCCTCGCTCTCTAACATAAGTAGGAGCATTTACATTTAACATAAGTAAGCTTATGATCAGGAAGCTTTGGATTTCTCAATAGTTTAAGGGTGAATTTTCACAAATATTAGATCTCTGGGTTGTATACAAGTGTATGTTACCAATAAACTAACTTTTGGAAGTTATGGGCCAGATCTTCAACTGGTGAATGAGCTTTGCTCATTCATGCCAGCTAAGATCTGGCCCATTATTATTAGCAGCAGACGTGAAAATAGTAACTGTTTGGAAAAAAAAATGGAAAACATCTGAGATCTGCAATAACAAAGAAAAAAGGATTATTTTAACAAAATCTAGTAATAAATAAAAAATGTATGTACAAATTTATGCAGCACATTTTCTGTACTAAAATATCAAAGAAGAGAAAATGTAAGAATAGTAAATGCTGACTTAATATATATATATACTAGAGCTTGCTCTCTTGCTACCATAGGTGGGGACTATATACATACACACACACATATTTTGGACTTGTGAAAAATACAAAAGCTCTAGAAAAACATAAAACCAATAATGACTGAACTATTGGCACAGAATGAAAATTCTCCACTGGGCCCAGGATGGCTCTCTTGAATAATCCTTCTGTAAAACATTCTACTTCTAATTTCTGTATATTCTTTTTTCTTCTACAATGTTATGTAACATACAGCAGTGGAAATTAGAAAAGCTCCCAAGAGCATGTGAGTAATCAACAGAGTGGGAAGAAAAAGCAGGGGGAGAAAAGTTACAAATGTTACTTTAATTTTTTCCCTTTTATCCCCCAGAGAAACTCTGACATAAAACTATCAAAAGTTGAAAAACTGGAGCCAGTTCTAATGAATGGATTTCACAAGTCTCATATTGTGCAAACATAAAATTGGTTTAAGAATACGAGAAACAACAACAAAACTTTAGAAAAATACAGAAATATTGGTTATGGTATGTAGCAGGGTTTGCTTCCATTGCCAATGGGGGCTGCAGGAAGCGGCGCAGGCCGAGGGATGTGCTGGCCGCCACTTCTCGCAGCCCCCATTGGCCTGGAGCGATGAACCGTGGTCAGTGGGAGCCGCGATCAGCCGAACCTGCAGATGCAGCAGGTAAACAAACCGGCCCAGCCCGCCAGGGGCTTTCCCTGGTGAGCCGGGTTGCCAATCCCTGAGCTAGTCTGACCTCCTGCCTAACGCAACCCAAGGAGCCTCACCCAATAATTTCTGATTCAAACCCATCACTTCAGTGTGAGCTGTAGGTAGCATATCTTTTAAAGACGTTGTCCAGTTTTGACTTAAAGACCTCAAATGATGGAGAATACATCCAGTCCCTAGGTAAATTATTCCAATGGTTAATTATTCTGACTGTTAAAAATTTGCATCCTATTCCTAGTCTGAATTTGTCTAGCTTCAGCTTTTAACCATTAGATCTCATTATGCTTTTTCTCTTGCAAGCTTAAAGAGCTGTCTGCTATCAGAATCTCCTTTTCCCCCTGCTCCCCCATTGGTATTTGTAGATCATGATCAAGTTAACTCACCCTTCTCCTGGATTGCTTAGACCAGAGCAATTGGTCCCTTTCAGCTCCCCCTGACATGCATTAAAACAGCAGTGTTGACAAACACTTCAGTCACGTGGCCAGAGAGGGGGAGAGAAAGAGAATGACTCTGTAGTCCAGTGATTAAGGCACCCACCTGGAAGGTCCAGTCCCCCTTTTCTAATCACTCCATTATTCACAGTGGAACAGCTTCAATGGGAGAGATTGAGGGAGCCCCACCTCAGAATATCCCAAAGTTGAGAGTGCTCTAACCACTGCTGAGAGGTGGGAGATCCCTGTTCAAATCCTTTCTCCCCCTCTGGTAGAGGGAGGGAAACTGAACCTCAGTCTCCCACATCCAAAGCAAATGCTCTAATCTGAGGATAGGCACCACCACCGCCGCCTCCGGGGGGGGGGGGGGGGACTAAACCTGAGCTTCCAAAAGCCCAAGAAAGTGCCCTAACCATGAGGCTAAAAGTTATAAGGTGGGCACCACCATCTTCTCCTCTGACTAGATTTTGAAGGAGATCCAGTAGGTGGCCTCTGAGCGCACCTACCAAACCAGGCCCCCTTGGTTTGTGAATTGCTCTTTGGCTTAGGCAGAAGATAGGCATACCCCTAGATACCTACCCAGCAAAGAAAAACCTGTGGCTGGCCCATGCCAGCTGACTCAGGCTCGCAGAGCTCGGGCTGTGGGATTGTTTCATGTTTCATTGTGTAAGCACAGAGCCTGAGCTCTAGGACCATTCCACCTTGCAGGGTCCTAGAGCCCAGGATCTATCCCAAGACTAGAAGTCTACACAGCAATGAAACAGCCTCGCAGCCCGGGCCCAAGTCACCTGGCACGGGCCAGCCACGGGTGTCTAGTTGCTATGTAGACATTGTCTGGATGCCTAGAGTGAGGCAGCAGTGCACATGCCCAGAAGCAGAAACATAGATAATGAGAGAACTCTTACTCTGAAAACTTAGGTGCCAATTGAGTTCAGGAGCCTACAGCTTTGGGCATCAGAGTGGAGCCAAAACCGGGACTTTGGTGCCTAACTCCTTTTGTGCAGCTGGACCTAAATTTCTTGCCCTGATGGTTGCAAAGAAAAACTTGAAACATGAACCCAAATGGTTATGACATTAGAAGGCAAATAAAAAGAACCCATAACTACTTATTATTTAAAATCTCATGGATAAGCCAATTTCATGTTATTGTTTTTTTAATGGCTTAGTGCATTATTTTTTTCTGAAAGCAATACTGAAACAGTGCTTAGTGTCTCTCTCAGCAGGCCAGGCAAATATTCGATGGCTGGAAAAGTGGATCACATCCAAGGAACAGAAGGCAGTTTGTACTATGCAATTGGTCTCAGGCTCTGCTTTCTCTTCTGTCCTTCCAGGGGAAAGTGTGCTGGCTAGAGGGCCAGCCCAATGAGAGGGAAGGTCTGAAGACAATTCTCCGAGTTCTGCCTCTCTTGGTTCCCTCCAGAAATATTGTGCTTTTTGTGGTGTCCTTGAGATTACAGAGATCCAGAATGCGACAGTTGGGTTGAAAGCAAGACTGCCTTTATTTCCTGTTTACAGAAATACTTACCTCCTTGCTAGATGCCCCCTAGTGGCCACCCTGAATAGTGGCTCTAAACATTCACAACTAACACCATGTTTCCTTTTCTCTCTCATCCTTCTCCCCACGATCACTCAGCATTACCTAAAGGAGCAACGAGTCTGATCCAGAGCCCATTGACTTCAATGAAAAGGATCCCTTTGACTTCAATGGACTTTAGAGCAGACCCTGTAAGATTTCCAGGTTCAGTGGACACTTTGTACTGGTGCAGACAGCTACACCCTACATAATCACTGATACCCAATGCTTCTAACAGGAGTAAATTGCAACTCAGAGGTTGGGGGAGCTCTACTCTTATAGAATCAGATTTCTGGCATGAAAACTTTGTTTTAATCCAAAATCTATGTTCCATGAATATTCTCTTATATTTTGTTAACATCTGCTGTTTCAGTTCCCTTGAAAGGGAATACAAAAATGGGTACGAACACAGACGAATGGAATCCATTAAATATTTTGAATGAGTGTTCAGAGAAATTGTTTTGTAGTAGTCTCTTGGTTCAAGAAAGTAACTCATGTATAACTTCAGACTCTGCTTCTCTGTAACCTGGCATTGCAGAATGTCGATCTGAGACTTCTTAGAACGTTTTAAATGCTTTATATTGAAGTCACTATTCAGCAGATGGAGACTATGCATTTTAATTTCAGTTCTAGTAGGAGTTGAGCATAAACAAGGGTTGCTTTGAGAATTTTCCAACAATATTCCTTTAATCTGAATTGCATTAATATTGTGTGAGCCAATAGTCTAGACTAAGTGGCAGTATATAAAAGACTAAATTGTGTGGTGGCTATAATCAAACCTGATTAAGTAATACCTCTGCAGATCATAATTTCTCCAATGCTAGAGAGAGTAGCTAAAAATACTGCTGTTCACAGAGGCTCTCTATTGTAACAGTTCAGTTTACTTACTATTTAGCTATGACAGTTCCAATTTACAGGGACACATTCTATCCTTCAAGCAAGGGAGTGGAATTCCACCCCCCGCTCCAATTACATAGGGTGTTTTGGGGCACACAGGGAAAGGAAGTAGGAGTATCTGGAGTGCAAAGGACTTTGTCAATCTCCAGCTGGTATATGGTCCCTTAGGGACCACAAAGAAGGACCCAGAGTGCTCTAGCCACCGTGCAGCTGGAACACAAAATCAGGAAACCATATCAGCTCCCTGACAGCCCCATCCCATATGCTGTGTGCATCAAAAGCTGGACGGAGTAAAGAATACGCCCCATAGTGCACAAACATCTTCACAGATTCTAAGTAACTGTAAGATAAGTGGGTAACCCATTGGTCATTGTGTGTTACAGGTCCCCACTCAGTGCCTAATTCTTGAAAGAAAAGAGTCTTTTACGGACACCATTAAGGGAGACTTAGCTGCTCAGTCTACAGCAGCTCACGCTTTTAGCACTGGAGGTCAACAGTTCAAACCCCATGTGCCAGTCAAGATGGTGGCCATCACAGATGCCTATGTTAGAATTTGATATTTTCTTTCTGCCTACCTAAATTCCCCCAGTAGTGTCAACTGCATACCATTCTTCTTCGCTTCCGGTGCTTTGTTGCTAGGTATGGCTAAACATCTGCCACATCCCACTCTAGAGGTGACTACTCTTTAGGAATGGGAGAAGGGATCCATACAAAGACTATTTATGGACCTTTGGGAAGAAATGCTGTACATAATATGGTTATTCATTGTTAAGTAGATAAATGTTTGGATATCCAGAGTTTTACTTCGTTTGTAGCAGTTTTCTTAAAAATAATACTTTCCCCACTATTTAATATACAGCAAATAGAGCCAACATTTGAAAAAATTGTTGTTTCAGTTGAATTCAATGGGCATATTGCCATTAATAAGAGCCAGCTGGGGAACTAAGGGCTTAATCCTACACTCACTGAAGGCAATGGGAAAGCTCCTATTGACTTTATATGGTGCCGTTCCAGGGTGAAGGGCTGTGATTCAGCAAGGTAACTCACTTTAAGCCTGTGAGCAGTTAGTCCTATTGATGTCAATTTGACTGCTGATGGGCATGAGCCAGCACCAATAGGAGCTATCCACTGGCTTAATAATAATTAATGGAGATATCCCATCTCCTAGAACTGGAAGGGACCTTGAAAGGTCATTGAGTCCAGCACACTGCCTTCACTAGCAGGACCAAGTACTGATTTTGCCCCAGATCCCCAAGTGGCCCCCCTCAAGGATTGAACTCACAATGCTGGGTTTAGCATGCCAATGCTCAAACCATTGAGCTATCCCTCCACCCTTCAAAAGATGTGTCTACACTGCAATAGACATGCACGGCTGGCCCATGCCAGCTGATTCAGATTTGTGTGGCTCAGGCTACGGGGCTGTTTAATTGTGGTGTAAACATTCAGGCTCGGGCTACAACCTGAGCTGTGGGTCTCTCCCAACTCACAGGGTCCTAGCACTGTGCCCAAACATCTACACCACAAATAAACAGCACTGCAAGCTCGTGCCCTGCGAGCCTGAGTCAGTTGGTCCGGGCCAGCTCCAGGTTTTTAACTGTAATGTAGACATACCCAAAGAGTTTGTATTTCAGATTAAGCATGTGCCCAAGTACCTTGCTGAAATGGCTCCTAAATTAAGTCCCAGTCACTTTCACATATGCACTGGACATACCACTTTGGCTTTGTTCACTCAGGCCAAATCCTGCCATCTGCATTCTTGATGAGTAGTGCTTTACACCATGAGCAGCCCCATTGGTTTCAATGGGGTGACTGGGAGAAGGAGGTACTACGTAGCATGAACAAAGGTGGGACAATCTGACCCTCAGTGTATTGTTGAGTACAGACAAACCCAACACATAGCACTTTCATGCTCTACAGATGCTGACTGCTGTTATGGAAACCATGATAAAACATTTGACAGGGAAATATAACACAATATCGATGACTAGCAAATGATATGTAAATCAATGACAAATATAAATAGACTGAAATATTCTTTGCTATCAAGTATGCCTCCCATATGGATGCTACCTCTTAAAATGGTTGCCATTAATAAGTGCCAGATGGTTTTAGAAGAGCAGTCATGTTATGATATTGCTATAGATAATACATTTTTGCTGTGTTAAAACAACATGAACAAACGAAAAATCATTTTTGTTACCATTATTCTCTAAATCTAGACAGATCAGTCATTGAGATCCATCAGTGGCAGTTCTATAAATCTATCAGCAAAATAATTCCCACTAGTGCCTAATGTTGTTTTTATGAACTTTTAAAGGGACCACAACTAAAATACCCCCAGTAGCAATCTAGGAGTGTTCCTCCGCTCCTAAATATCTCCTCCAAAGACATGAAATTTGCCAATCCTGAATCTTTTGATTCCTGTCTGCGACACATTGAAACATGGCAACTGGTATACTGGGAATTCAGTGGGAAATGTGTGTTCCAAATACTGGGTGAAAAGTTATCCCATACTGGATTGTCAGAGCTTTAATCTCTTTGCTGATTATGACATTAAAGTATACCCAGGAAATATGTTCCTGCAGCAAAGCCAGATGTTCTTTTCCCACCGTGGTTTGCCAGTGCACCCGAGCCACTGTTGAAGAGAGACCAGAGACCATAAAACCATTGATGTTGAATTGAACCTCACAGTGGTGATTTGGTAACGTGGATGTATCAAATCACCAAACGCATTTTCACTTTTGGATCTCAGCCAAAATTTAAACTCAACCTTCTTACATCAAAGGCTGATGTATCACCAGATCACCACTCCTTCCACAAAGTCTTCCATTTTGGTAAAGAAGGAGGGAACACCTGTAATGATTTTAGTCCATTTATAGATTTCCTTTAATGCGTGCCAATTCAACTCAGGGCAGAAAATACTGGGTCACATGCTGCTTGGAAATTATAGCAGATTTAAACTGGGGTAATTTAGAGCAGAATTTGGCTCACTGTTTTAAGTGCAACTCAAATTCATATTTTCACAGGTGCAGCAGGTAGGTTTTAGTATGCTGGGCTGTAAGGTAGACCTGATGAGATACTGTCTGGCTCAAGAGCAAAGGTAACACACTACAGTTCCTGTGCTTTGGTTTATCTAGATATATTTCCCACATTTTTGAATTTATAAACAATGCACATTTGAAAATGATATGTAATAAGTTTAATAGAGATGGCTGTGAAATTGGGAGTTTATCCTCATTATAATCATGGGCTCTGACAATAAGATGCATGTGTATCCCTGCCCGTCTCAATAGGCTTCTTATTTTGAAGATGAAATAATTTTTTAATGTCATACAGTAATCTCTAGGTCCACTGGTGCATCTGGTATATATTTACATACGATTTTACTATTCTGCTTTCTGGAGTTATTCAAGCAGAGCAGGAATTTTCCCTCAGGGCCTTTTGGCATGGGCCTTATGGGGTTTTGCCTTCCGTTCAAGCTTTGAGCAGGGATCATGTGTTAGGATGAGGTGGGTGTATTCCACATACTTAATTTCCTGCAATTATAGGGGAAACATATTGGTGGGCCTCAGTCTTTCCCCATTTTCTATTCCTATGTAAGTAAATATATTTACAATAATTCAGTAGATTTAGGAGCACTGAGAAGGGGACTACAAGATGGAATGAGGTAAAGTGGTGAGTTTTGTTAAGAGTATGAATGATGTAGAGGAGTGATTTTTTTTTTTTTAAAGAAGTTATACTGGTGTACACAACACTCCTGAAAGGGTAAATCTGGAAAATATAACATCAGAAATAGCTAGAAAGAGAGCAGGCCTAATCTTTCAATGCTTTTAGCTGGAGTTTGGCCCAAGCCACGAAACTTCAAACACACTCCAAGTCTGGAGTTGTTTGGATCACAGGTTTTTAGTTATTCCACTGGATAAGCATGCTGTCATTTGCTATTCTGATGGAGTTCTTTAGATCTGTGGGGTTGTTGTCTATTTTGATTGTAAGCTCTTTGGGACCGAGACTGTCACTTACTGTGTGGGGTTCTGATCTCAATGGAGCCCTGGTCTCAGCTGGACCTTCAGACATTGCAGTAATGCAACTAATGATTAGCTAACGTGGAATTCTTGACAGGCTGAACATTTTTTGTCTCTTAACACACAGCACATTGAAGAGCTCTTCCTAAACTCCCTTAATGTTTTTTGTTTGTTAGTTTGGTCTTTAAAACTTGGCTGTAGACACTTGAGACTGGCAGACTAATTTCAAAACTCTTCACTGGGTGACAATCCTTCCTTGGGGCACGTCCACTTTCTCTAAAATGTAACACCACTTTGTCATCTCCCAAGCTTTCCTTTTCCAAGTTCCCTCTTGGTGGCTGGGATTTTTTTTTTCACTGCCACAAACTGGCACTGTAGAGGATTCTTGGCCCTCCCACTACTCTGGGATCTCACCCATGGACCCTATACTATGCACTTAAACTCCAAATGGCCCAGCTCCACTTCTTCCAGGACCACTTCTTCCAGTGCTTATTTACTTTTTTCACAGCCTCTTCCTAGCAAACTTCTGTTGAGCCCCTCCCAAATTCCTTCCCTGATTCCTCTCCACAAGGAACCACTGCTCACATCAACAAGATGCTGCTGCTGCTGCTCCTGCTCCTTCCAGTGCTGCACCAGGTCTTACTTCATCCTGGTCTCTCTGGCTCTTTCTAAGCTTGATCACAATCCCTTTTCAGGCGCTAGTCACAGGCCTTTTCCCTCAGCCATCTTTGGAATCTCCCTGGGTCTCAAACTGTTCTGAGCTACTTGCAACTTTTTTACCTCACTGCTTTCCTCCATCAGACCTTGCTTCCAGCTGGCAGCCACATGACCCTCTGGGAACTACTATTCGCAAAAGATCTGTCTTTGAAGAACCTTAAAGGAACAGTGCACCTTGTGACAGTCCCATTGGAATTGCTGGGCATTTGGACAGAATGATTGAGCCCTCTATTTAGCAATAATCTTTGTGCAACACCAGTAGTAGTGCATAGCATTATACCAATTCCCACAAAAATAAAGAGTGGAAATATTAAATCATTCTTCCAACTGCCTTGTAGTGCTGTTATACTCTGTAATGTTCTGGTGAAGCATGAATAGAAAGTGACTGTGCTGAGAGATGAAGCTTGAGTCAGCACTCTGGTCACTACTAATACCTATTAGGCTCACTCCAGAAGATCTAATTGGTTAGAGGAATGCCTGATTACTAGGCCATACTGGGGTCAGGACATTAATGAGCTAATTAGCCCATTAAACAGGCAAGTGGTTTAAAAAGAGCACAGGAAGGAAATGCTGGGGCAAGGGGATCCTGTGAGTACATACACCTTATCCCTCCTCTCCCCCTCCCCTGAGAAGGGCCTGGAAAGCTGGAAAAAGATGTGGATACATTGATATATATTGGTGGAGGGACTGAGACACTGTAAATAAAGTATATGCTGCTTTTTACACACACAAAGGTTTGTGGAAGAAGTGGGGGTTTGGTAGCTGCACTGCTCTCACAGACCATAAAAATGGCATAACATTGTGGTTTAGCAATTACAGCAATACAATATCAAATTTGGTCAGTTAAATGAAAAAGATGGTTTTCCCTAACTGCTAGCCCAACAAAAGTCTCCCTAAATTCTGAAAGGTTTTTCTGCCCACCCCCGCACCATCCGCAACAATAAAGATTGTGGCTGAGATTATCAAAGCAATGCAGTGGTGATAGCAACACATCTTCCTGTCATGGCTGAGTATGGGGGCTGCCAGACCTAGCAGTCTGAGCCAGAGTCCACAGTCAAGAGTCCATTGGATCAAGACACCAGGGGTCAGAGGCAGGAGACAAACTGGAGGTCAGGAACCACAAATCAGATGGCAAAAGTAAAGCTGATATAGGGATGCTAGGAAATCAAGCCAAGGGAGCCAGAGTTACACAAACATTTATATGACCGCGATGAGAGGAGATTGGCCCTTTTGAAAAACTGGAAGGAAGGGAAAGCAGGCAGGAAGGGGAACCCCTGTGTAGTTATTTGTGTGTATTGCATAGACAATTCAATAGGGCTTTCCTTGAGCCATCCTGGCCTTGAGATGTCTCAAGTGAAACCTTTCGTGTTTAATCTGGATCTGGCAATCCAGAGAGGGGTTTATGCTCAGTGACAAACTATGAGAGAATCCTGTGTGAAAAGTCAAGTTATAAATGGTTTAGCAGGAGAACTTCATAACCAGCTGGTGAAGGAGGATGGCATATGGGATATACCTATGAAGCAGATTATATGTAGAATTTAAAATGTGGAAGCAGAAATTGGGATTTCCTTAAAGGTACCAGCTGTTCATTCTCAGATTACTTCTTTATACCAGATGCAGCTCTTTGAGAAAAGATTGGTAAGGAAGTGGCTAAAAATTGGAGGAGGCCAAGGTGCAATCTATCCACAGGCATCCCAGGGGTTAGATGAGAGAGACTGTTTCCAGTGTGCATCCTGGGCCAGATGACATTTGCAGGCAATGCGGAGGCAAAGGCCATTGTAGATGGAAATGCCAAAGCCAAAGGAATCCACAGAAAGAGAAACTATAAGTTGCCATCGGCAGCTATTAGAATGGCCCATGTGAAGAGCTGTCCAGATATCTGTTACCATGTGTCTGGAGACATCAATGGCTGGAAAAATCACAGTGTTGTTGGACTCAGGATCTGAAATCAGTCTGACTGATAGACATCCACCAGTACTAAAGACGAAGAAAATTTGTAGTGCAGGACTTAAACAGGTGACTGTTAACCATCAGCCACTGCAGACAACAGAGAAATCCCCAGCTCTCACTGAACTTGGAGTCTCTGCATACTAAATAGACTTTTATTGGGGTGACCGATATTTCTAGTGTTGTTGTATTGGGAGTGGATTTCATCCAAGGGTATCACAAGAACTCCTAGGTTGTTAACAGAACACACTTGTCCCTGGACATTATTCAGATACCCCAGCTGAATATGGATAGAAGGAAGTGTGGACCCTGGGAAACAACTTATGGGGCACAGAGGTGCTTTAATGATGCCTACAAAGTGACAGAGAGGAACTGCTTCTGGTAGTGGCTTGGAATAAAGAGGTGGTGGAGCCAGGTCAGCAAGTAACAACATCCCTAAGGATAAAGGACTACTGCAGTGAACCTGTAGGAATGTGTGAATATTCAGTCAGGATACTGGTTTACTAGAACTCTGTTTCAAGCTGTACCAAAGGGGGAGTTCTGGGCAAGAGTTATTAATGTGACTGACCAGGAAGTGCAGTTAATGAAAAGCCAGACCATGGGGACTGTGTCCCTTGTAGCTGGTGTCTCAAAACTTCTCATGGGGCAGAGATCAAGAGCTGTGAAGCAGCCCAGTCAACAAAAGAGCTATGGGTTGACTTGACAGAAATAGCCACAGAAGTCAATGAATAGAAGCAATTAGAACAGTTGCTCTTACACTTTGCTAGAGTGTTCTCAGGGAATAATGAAGAACTTGGGAGATATGATTTGGTGCAACATCAGATTGTGCTTATGTCTGGGAGTATTTCTGTGAGGGAGCCACCCCCACCCCCCAGGATTCCCCTGACATGTCAGGTTGGAGTGAAAGAGAACCTAAATTGCATGCTGGGCAATGATCTGAGTGAGCAAGCTACATCACCTTGGGCATCCCCAGCTGTAATTGTGAAAAAGCTCAACGGAGACTTGAGGATACGCATTGATTGTAGGAGACTTAATTCACAGAGAGTTCAAAATAACTACAAACTTCCTGAAGTAGCAGACACGCTGGATAAAATATCAAGAGCAAAATATTTTAGTAGTTTTAATTTGGTGTCTGGATACCAGAAGATTAAAGTGGCACCTGAGGATTGAGAAAACAGCCTTTGTGACACCCTATGGACTGTTTCAATTCTGCAGAATGCCTTTTCATGAATGCGCCTGGGATGTTTCAAAAGGTAGTAAATGATCTAACACAAGTCTTGAGACATCCTCACATATGTAGAGAACTTCATTCGTTTCCACAAAACATGGAAGGAACATCTGACCGGAGTGGAAAGGATTCTAAAGCTTTTCAAGGAGTCAGGGCTTAAACTTTGAGGAAAGTAATGTTAGTTTGTGAGGTATTGTATCACCTTCCTAGGATATATAGTCAGTGAGGGAGCCTCAAGCCCAGAAACTAAATGTTAGAAAGGACTGGAAGGTTCCTACAAACCTGGTGGAGATACAGCTGTTTGTAGGTGTCTGTAGATTTCACAAGAGACTTGTAAAAAAAATTGCAAAGTGGGTAGCAGCATTATACCAGCTAACTAAGAATGACTCTGTCTGAAAAGAGCAACACCAAAAAGTGTTTGAGTTACTGAAGGAAGGACTTCTAAACCATGCTGTGCTTAAATTGCTGGGTCCATCCTATCCATTTGTGGTCACCTGTGATGCCTCAAAGGTTGCTGTTGGAGTTGCACTTGAACAAATTGATGAGCTCAGCAGGTGCAGACCAATGACATATGGAGGTCACAAATTAAATGAGAGGGAAACCGAGTATTCATCTACAGCACTGGTGTGTCTGGTAATTTCAAGGCCCTCCAGGTCTAGTGTCCCTAATTACTAGGTTTGGAATTCACAGTGTACACAGACCACAGTGCCTGCAGTGGCTCTTTGCAAAGCCTAACACAGAAGGCTACTTGTTGAGATGGGATTCACAAAATGTCTGAGTATATATTCTCAGTTCACCATAAACATGGAAAGCAAAGTGTGGTTGCAGATACTGTCAGATGGATGAGGGTAGTGAGAATACACTAAGCCTGATCTTATGAGTTCATCTGGCAAAAATAGTGTAATGACCCTGACTTATGTTCAGAGCATCAATAGATCTACCAAAAGAGACCCAGACTGGGAGTTTCAATGCAGTTCAGGAATGATTATCCATTGATACGGCTACCAACTTGGTGGTGTCTGAAGGTAACAGGATTGTCTTGCCTGGAATTACACAGAACAGTACTGGAGTGTCTTCATAATAATGAATCAGCAAGCCACCTGGCATACGAAAAGACTCTGAACTGGGTATCCAACAGATTTGTTTGGCTCGGCATAGCTGCAGATGTTGAAGACTGGGTACTTTCTTGTTTTACCTGTGAAGAAAGAGAGTGCCAGCAAGGAGAAGCAGAACTCCATTTGGGGAAGTGCCCAACTCTGGGAGTTCTTGCAGCTTGACCTGAAAGGCCCTCTGCCAGAAACACCAGCTGGAAATCAGTATTTGCTGGTAGTCTGACATCTTCTCAAAGCATGCAAGGGTGGAACCACTGATGGCTAAAAGGATTGGGACAATTGTGGATGCATTGATGAAACATGTAGTGTTGCAGTTCAGCTCCTATGCTGCATCTGCAGTGATCAAGGGAAGGAATTTGAATCATGATTATTGCACAAGGGTTGCCAACAACTCCAGATAACCAAGGTGAGGACCAGTGTTCCCTGCCTTGCAAGTAATGGGGGAAGGGAGAGAGTAAACTGCACCATTGAGTCCATGCTTATCTCAACCAGACTGGGATATTAAGATTCCTTTTGTCATCTTTGTATATAACACCTCCTGGCCTTCAACTATCCATTACTCTCCTTATGAGATTATTTTTGGACTCCACAAAGCCATGCATCCTGTGACTGGATGTCCAAGCAACAAGAACTGGCAAGGCCACATGCACCTGCACAGTCGGGTGACACTGGGGAGTCTTATATTAGTGATCTGAGGGCAGCATTCCAGAAGGTTGAGGAACAGATGAACTGGATGTGAGCATTCCAGGCACAAGATGTCAGGGAAAAGGTGAATTATGTGCCCATCCAGGAAGGAGAAAAGGTGTGGCGACACAACTGTAAAACAACAGCCTGGGGGAAATTCCAAACTTACTCAATTTTTTTGGAGGGACCTTACAGAAATTAATCAACTTATCTTTGCTGATACAAAAAAGCAAGAGCTCGCCTTTCGTAGTGCATTGAGAGCTAGTGTACAGATTCATTGAAAGAAAGGAGAGGTGGAGGATTGGTTATGTAGGAAGAAGTGTCGTGGTGTCCTCAGAGCTCAATAGACTACAGTCTCCTACTGACAGACTGCCCACAACAGATAGGCCTGACCTAGAGAACATGAACCCTACACTTGCTGATAAGCAACATTCAGCTATGAGTGATAGCTGAATATAGGACTCCTGGGCAGGGCCGGCTTTAAGCCGATTCGGCCGATTCCCCGGAATGGGACCCCGCGCCTAAGAGGGCCCCGCAACGTCCGGGGCTGCCGGCGGAGCGGAAAAAAAAAAAGCCGCGTCCTGCTTCTCCCCCCTCCCTCCAGCGCTTGTGCCTCCATACAGCTGATCAGCGCAAGCCTTGGAGGGAGGGGTGAGGAGGAGGAATGCAGCATGCTTGGGGAAGACGCGGGGCCAGGGCGGGGATTTGTGGAGGGATCCAATGGGGCAGGGAGGGGGCGGGGCAGGGGCAGGTGTGACGGGTTGGATCACAGAAACCCCCTTGGGAGCTGCCACCCAATGTGCCAAGACTACCCCTGCTTCTGTTTTCCCTGCCAGCTCAGGACTCCAGCACCCCGTCTTGCTGAATTAGACACTCCAGTCCACTTCAACACAGACCCAGGGTCTGAATCACTTGTCCCCAAGCTGCAAGTTTACCCAAAAACAGCTCACAGGAGTGTGCTTGTCTTTAGCACTCAGATGCCCAACTCCCAATGGGGTCTAAACCCAGATAAATCCGTTTTACCCTGCATAAAGCTTATGCAGGGCAAACTCATAGATTGTTCGCCCTCTATAACACTGATAGAGAGATATGCACAGCTGTTTGCTCCCCCAGGTATTAATACATACTCTGAGTAAATTACTAAATAAAAAGTGATTTTATTAAATACAGACAGTAGGATTTAAGTGGTTCAAAATAGTAACAGACAGAACAAAGTAAGTCACAAGCAAAATAAAATAAAATGCGCAAATCTATGCCTAATCAAACTAAATACAGATAATCTCACCCTCAGAGATGCTTCAGTAAGTTTTTCTCAGACTGGACACCTTCCAGGCCTGGGCACAATTCTTTCCCCTGGTACAGCTTTTGTTCCAGCTTAGGTGTTAGCTAGGGGCTTCTCCATGATGGCTCCTCTCCTTCCCTCTTCTGTTCCACCCCTTTACATATCTTTTGCATAAGGCGGGAACCCTTTGTCTCTCTGGGTTTCCACCCCCCCCCCCCTCACTGGAAAAGCACCAGGTTAAAGATGGATTCCAGTTCAGGTGACATGATCACATGTCACTGCAAGACTTCATTACTCACTTGCCAGCACACACATATACAGGGAGACTCACAGGTAAACAGCCATCTGCAGACAATGGGAGTCATCAAGATTCCAAACCATCATTAATGGCCCACACTTTACATAATTACAATAGGCCCTCAGAGTTACATTTTATATTTCTAGTTTTAGATACAAGAGTGGTACATTTATACAAATTAGATGATCATACTCGGTAGATTATGCACTTTGTAATGATACCTTACAAGAGACCTTTTGCATGAAGCATATCCCAGTTACATTATATCACTTATTACCATATTTTCTCTAAATCTATCCCAGTTACATTATATTGACTTATTATTATATTTTTATAAAACCATGTAGACTGCACAAGGGATTTGGGGAGGGCTCCAATGGGGCAGGGAGGGGGCGGAGTCAGGGCAGGGCAAGGGCGGAGTTGGGGGGGGCGAGACAATTCGCGTCCTGGCGTGGGGCCCCGCACCTGCTAAAGCCGGCCCTGTTCCTGGGGGCAGATCAACATGGAAACCTGCATGGATAGCATACTATCTGGATTCCTAGAGTTTCTGTTCAAATTCATATTCCACTAGTGTGGGGGAAAATTTAATGATCAGTGCAGACCAAACCTTCACCAACAGTATCTTATCTTCATATTATGTTATTGTCTTGTATGTTATATCTGATCTGGGGTGATTAGGAGGAAGTCAAGTCCTGCCTGTGTATACTGGAGTTGTTACTTGCAGTGCGCCAATAAATCTGTGCAATTCTATAAATGAGTATTACTATACCTTTGAGAATATGGACCTCTGTACTTAACAAATAATAATAATCCAAATCCCAAAATCCTTGTTTAGTTATTACTCCAGTGATCCCTTGGTGAAATAAACAGGAGTTTGCCTGGGAAGGGACTAATTGAAAAATCAAGAGAGGAGTTGAGGATTTGGCCTAACCGTTTTCAATTAATTTTTTTTTTAAACTTTTAGTCACACCAACAATGTGTATATATACACATCAGTTTGAGACTAGGAACGTATTTCTTCTCCAGAGTTGGAGATAATGCAGTGTAAGTAAACATGACTCAGCATACAGACAAGGATCATATGTTAAGAATGTGCCATTTTGTCAGATGAGAACCGCATTTTAACTAAGCAGTTGAACCATTTTCTACAATTAGTAATTGTACCAATTATTTAGTAATTTTTGGTCTCACCTGCCACAACTATGAGACATTGAATTAATTTTGAATGATGGTGCTTTCTGATATCAATATAGTTCATTACCATCAGCATCTAATACAATGAAAACATGAGACTTAATTAAATCTTAGTAGGTACTAATATTTGTTAGAATTATTTTTCTTTTGGTTACTTCAGTTAAGGTCCCCCTGATTTTTAGAAGCATTTCCTGGCTGAATAATTTCAGTTTCTTTTACCATAATTTCAACCTCTTAGCTACATTTGCATCTCATATAAACTAGAAAACAGACAGGAATAATCCTGGTGTTGAAATCCCCTGTATGAAATTCCAGCACAACTGAAAGATCAGCCCATCTTCTTTAGTACACATCTAGAACACTTATTTCCAAATATTGGGAAAGGGGTAAGATCATCAAAGCAAATCCCACTACATCAGTGGTTCTCAACCAGGGGTACGTGTATCCCTGGAGCTACACAGAGGTCTTCCAGGGAGTACATCAACTCATCTAGATATTTGCCTAGTTTCACAACTGGCTACGTAAAAAGCACTGGTGAAATCAGTACAAACTAAAATTTCATAGAGGCAATGACTTGTCTCTACTGCTCTATATACTATACACTGAAATGTAAGTACAATATTTATATTCCACTTTATTTATTTTTATAATTATATGGTAAAAATGAAAAAGGAAGCATTTTTTTCAGCAATAGTGTGCTGTGACACTTTTTTGTATTTTTATGTCTGATTTATAAGCAAATAGTTTTTAAGTGAGGTGAAACTTTGGGGAATGCAAGACAAATCAGACTCTTGAAAGGGGTACAGTCGTCTGGAAGGGTTGAGAGCCACTGCGCTATATCACCTCCCTGCAATAAGGAAAGATCGAGCAGCTACTCTACACCATGTAATAAAGGAGAGATCCAGTCACTGCCCTATCCTACAGCTGTCAGTACATACGCTTATATCTTACATTCCAATGGGCAATTTAATATCTGTTGAACAGTGACAAACAGAATGGTTAATGCCCGGGGCCTAGACTGAGCAGCTCAGCTGCCTCACCCCAAAAGGAGCTCCAGGAAGGGATTCTACCTCACAGCAAACCAATTTCTCCCTTGCTACTTTCTTACTTGGGGGGAAGAAAAGGAAGTAAGTTACCTCACCTCTTTTCAGATTGCAGCTCACTCTGCTATTTCTCATGCACCTGCCTCACTACTCTGGCGAGCAAGGAAGGGAGCTAATGCTCCTTCAACTCCCCAACTCTCTGTCCACTCACCACTACAGCTAGGTGAATTTTTTTGGACCAATAGTTTATTTGCTGAAAAATGCAGTTTTAGTCAACCCAAAACTATTCACAAATTTGACACACATTCACTGAATAGTTTCAACCATCCCGCCTTCCCCCCCCCCCCCCCCGGACTTACGTGCCACTTACAAAAAGGCAGGAGGAGGAGGAGTCTTCCTTATAAATTTTAGACAACTGGTTGAGGGCACTCACCTGGGTGGTGGAGACCCACATTCAATTCCCCCTCTGACTGAGGCAGAGAAGGGAGCTGAAGTCAGCTCTCCCACAGCCTGATGAGTACCCTGACACTGTAGAGTGATTCTCACTCTGCTTTCTTGGCCCAATGACTACTTATTGTAATTATGAATGACTATTAATTTTCACTATGAATGACAATGACTAGTCATTGGGTCAACAAAATAGCACAAAAATGCATCTACGGCCTGGTGGTCAGGGTACTTTCCTAGGTTATGTGAGACTCAAGTTCAAGTTCAAGTCCCTCCTCCAATTACTATTTAATACATAATCTTTGCTGTTAAAGCTGTTATGCTAAGCAACCCCCGCCCCACCCCCAGAATATCCCAAAGGCTAAGATATACTCCTGCAGTGTAGGAGACCCAAGTTCAAATCCCTTCTCCACATCAGGTAAAGAGGGGAATTGAAGAGTCCTTCTTCAGTGGGCACTTTGTATACCTGGGTCTTTCAAAAATGAATGGGAAAAAAACATCTATTTCAAATCAAACAAAACACATTTCTTCAACCTGAAACAGGGTGGTTTTTTTCCAGTTCACTGAAAATTTTTTTGCTATGTTCACATTCAGGTTAAGTCAACCTGATTTTTTTTTGTCTTGATTTTTTGGGAAAAAAAATCACAGCAAACTGAAAAAATCAGTTATTCCCTCAGCTATATTCACCACCCACTTGTTTGGAGTGGGCAGCGCCTGTTCTCCAGGTGCAATTTGAAAACGCCTTACTCCACTGAAGACGGTATGAGGAGGGTCTCATCTGCCGTTATTCTCCTGCGCAACTGAGTAAGGGCTAATGGCAATTTAGCCTTACATGTCTCACTTTCATTACATCCATCTTTGACATGCACTAGCCAGCTTCTTTCAAGGTTCCGTTAGGTAAAACCAAGCAGCACTGTCCTTGACACCTATCATAAAACCTCATCAATTAATATTAGCCCACCTATTCAAGAGAATGGTTGAAGCACAGAAGACTGAACTAGATCTTAACTGCACAATGAAGGACAAGGTTTATTTCAACAAACCAGGAAATCTCTATATGTATTACCACCATACTCTATTATTAGGTGCTACATTGTGTCTGCCACCTGTCAATA
This sequence comes from Terrapene triunguis, assembly GCF_002925995.2. Taxonomy (NCBI): domain Eukaryota; kingdom Metazoa; phylum Chordata; order Testudines; family Emydidae; genus Terrapene; species Terrapene triunguis. Next base: position 58,833,496 of record NW_020664393.1, read on the forward strand.
AAAAGTGCCAGTTTCTGCTCAGTCCTGCCAAGATGTAACAGCTGGCAGGCAAGATGTCAGGTGGCATGCTGATAAACATGATGTGTACATGCCCTTTCTTGAAAACTTTTGGAGATCTGTAGGAAACACACTGAACACAGTATAATTGACAAGGCTGTTAATTTATCCTCAAACATTTTTGTAGAGCAGAATATAAATGAAACTCTGCCAGACAAATATTTGCAACAATTTATTCACATAGCTTTATTGTCAGCCAAAAGAGACATTACTAAATTGTGGAAATCAGGCAAAATTCCCACTCATAAGTCTTGGCTTACAAATACGTATAGATTTGCTCCACCAAAAAAGGCATGCTGTCAAATCAGCAGATGAACATGAGATTTCAACAAGATATGGCACACCTTTCTGGAGCTCTATGTAGTGATAAAAATGAGATTATCATCAATGAGCTCATCTCAATCCCGTTTTCCAACTAACCTGTATACCTGATAAATTCCTGATCAGGATTATGTCTATAAATTCTTTCTCCCAACATCAAAGAGGTCCGTCTGCTAACTTTGGACCAAACCGTGAAGCCCTTACTCATGTGAGTAGTCCTATTTAAATGAATGTTTCTCTCCAACATGAGTAAACACCTCACAGTCCAGCCGTTAGTTGTTCTCAGATTGTGGGCTGTGTTCTACACAACCCTCTCTAGCAGCATGCTCAATGAAACATATTGAGAAGCAAGCAATAAAGAGGAGTTTGGGTGAAAAAGAAGGTGATTTACGCAGGGATCTCTCTTGGAAGAAGGGGCCTCCTGAACCCTTGTTCTAACTGATTTTCTGCATATAAGCAACACATCACGCTCCTGCGTCCCCTTTTATTGTTGTTTTTACTGCACATATCCATTTCTCATGTATAAGTGTGTCATGTGTGACAAATGCAAGAGTTTGGAAGTATGGAAACTTGAAGAGACTATTCTATTAAGATGGGCCAAACACTATGTGTCCAAGGATTAGCCATTAACGTTCGTATCTAGGAATATTATATGTATCTTTGTGAGCTAAAGATTGTATTCTAGCTTCAAGGGGAAGGATTACGAGTTTCCCCAAGAACTAAAATTAATGGGGATGGGAGGTGGTAATTACTGTGATTCCAGGACAGATAAACAACTCCAGAGACCAGGGGAACTGCATATACTGGTTCAGACCAGGTTCCAGGAGACAAAGAGCCTGTGGTGTAAAGGGTAATCCTCAAGTGGATGAGTGACCCTCGTTTTGATCCATAACTCACACGAGTTTCAGCGTGGTAGCCTTGTTAATCTGTATCAGCAAAAAGAATGAGGAGTACTCTAAGGTGCCACAAGTACTCCTCGTTCTTTTCACGAGTTTGTAACCAAAAGGGCAAAACCTTGCTGGGAACCTTTGAAGGATTGGAACTTGTTAGGATCTCTTTGTGGAAGATATAGGGTCTCCTTGGGAAAGATGGGTGACAGCCAGTGAGTTTACCATGGATATAGACTGTTTATTGTTTTATTATGTTTTCTCTGTAATACTTTTGTCCTAAAATAAACGAAAGTTTTGTGAAAGCTGGCTGCTCCCTGGTAACCCTGTCATCATCCCGAGAGAGAGGAAACCCCAGATTCTGGACTAAGATCAAACCTGAAGGGATAGTCAGTGAATTGCAGGGTGACTGCCAGCCTAACTCCCCAGTCCGGAGGGAGAGGGACATGAGTCCCCACATATAGAGAGGTGACAGCTGGAGGCTTGAGACCTTAAGGGGTGCCCTTGAGCAGAACACAGAGGGGGCAGAGGTGCAGTTAACCACACAATGGTGAAATCATGTCCTATACACTTAGTGCATTCAAGAAAAAGAAAACTCTGCTTGCTCTGGCAATGGCAGCTCAAGCAATTTGTCTGAACAGAAGATGGAAATCTAGCAGCATATGTCTGCAGATATAAATACAAAGCTGGAGTTATGTGCAGACATACTCTATACATTCAAATGAAAAGCATTTCATGGTCAGCTGGTTACAGAGATATTCCAAAATGCAGAATTTGGTTTCCATTCTTGGGCACTTATGCTTTCCTACACGTAGAATCATGTACTCTCAAATCTATATCGTAATCATGGCAAGTAACCAATTTTACCAAAGCAGGTAAATTACATTCAATTGTTCTCACCTTCATCTTAATATACTAGACAGTGCAAGTAACAATTTTTAATATCATAAGTTATCTATATTTTTAGCTTTACAATAGAGAAAAAAGGGGAGGAAATTATGGTTTCTTGTACATTTCCAGGTGAAAATCATGGTATTGAGAATGTTCTTTAAAAATCTACATGAGCTGTGTCTTAGCCCTGGTCTACACTACGAGTTTAGGTTGAATTTAGCAGCATTAGATCAATTTAATCCTGCACCTGTCCACACGACGAAGCCATTTTTGTTGACTTAAAGGGCTCTTAAAATTGATTTCTGTACTCCTCCCCGATGAGGGGATTAGCACTGAAATCGACCCTGCTGGGTCAAATTTGGGGTAGTGTGGACGCAATTCGACGGTATTGGTCTCCAGGAGCTATCCCAGAGTGCTCCATTGTGACCGCTCTGGACAGCACTCTCAACTCAGATGCACTGGCCAGGTACACAGGATAAGCCCGGCAAACTTTTGAATTTCATTTCCTGTTTGGCCAGCGTAGCGAGCTGATCAGCACAAGTGACCATGGAGTCCCAGAATCGCAGAAGAGCTCCAGCCAGGGCCGGCTCCAGGCACCAGGCACCCAAGCTGGTGCTTGGGGCGGCACCTGGAGGGGGGCGGCGGCGCGGCGCTCCGGCCGCCGGGGAGAGCGGGGCCACAGCAGGGCTTGCCGCCCTCCCCCCGCGCTCTGGCCGCCCTCCCCCCGGCCACCGAGGGGG
>NW_020664393.1:58841391-58930006 GCF_002925995.2 Terrapene triunguis
GGCACTGCCTTCAGAGATTGACTCCTGGCCAGCAGCTGCCATTCTCCAGCTGCCCAGGTCTGAAAGCAGTGCTGCCGCCAGCAGCAGCGCAGAAGTAAGGGTAGCAATAGTGAAAGCCCCCAACAATAACCTTGCGACCCCCCCAATTCATTTTGGGGATCCCCTACAATTACAATACCGTGAAATTTCAGCTTTAAATTTCTGAAATCATGTAATGTATGATTTTTTAAATCCTATGACCATGAAATTGACCAAAGATGGACCATGAATTTGGTAGGGCCCTATTTAGAGCTTAAATATAGGGCTTAGATGTAGCGTGAGGTCATTCAACTAATTTTGTACTGCTATGTAATTATTTGGGTACTTGCTCCCGGAGACATTGTGATGGATGTAGTTTAAAAAAAACTAAGACATAATAAGAACATAAGAATGGCCATACTGGGTCAGACGAAGGGTCGACCTAGCCCAGTATCCTGTATTCCGACAGTGGCCAATGCCAGATGCTTGAGAGAGAATGAACAGGACAGAGCAATTATCAAGTGATCCATCCCCTTCCATCCAGTCCCAGCTTTGGCAGTCAGCGGCTTAGGGACATCCACAGCATGGGGTTGAATCCCTGACTATCTTGGCTAGTAGCCACTGATGGACCTACCCTCTATGAACATGTCAGTAAAATAAAAATAAATGCTTTTAGCACAACTTTAAAATGTGCATTTTAAACTGTTGTGCACATTGCTAGAAGTGGAATTCCCTTTTCCAGACAGCTGTATCTCAGCTGCCTTCTCCATTCATAGAGGTGCACACACCTGGCCATTAACATCAGCCTGTGTAAGTACCCTGATAGTAGAGTCCCAAGAGCCTATGGCAGGAGTTGAAAAGACAGATACACCTTCAGTATGAAGTTGAGGAAAAGAAATACTTTATTTTCATTCAGAAATTAAAACCTGGTAAGTGAGGACTCTGGCTCTAACCCAGGTGTGGTGTGGAGTCAGTCTCTGTCATGACCAGGGCCTGGGTAGTCTGACTTAGGGGTCAGAGAAGGGGTCAGGCCGTATCAGATACCAGGAGGTCTGAGTCCGAGACAGGCCTGAGGGCAAACGGAGAGTCTGGTGTCGGGAGGCAGGCAGGGTCAGGTTACCAGGAGGTCAGTGGCAGGTAGTAGGAGCAGGTATTGCAGAGGAAGCAGTCTTGAGTAGGGAGAACCCAGTTGCATGGTCAACCTCAAGTTCCTGGGCTTGGGTTTAATAGAAGCCGGGGACCAATCAGGACTGCCAACATTCTACCAATCAGATCCCTCGACTGGCATCCTCTATCAGAGTTCAGCTGCTCTTCTGACATCAGGTAGTAGGTCACTCGGTGGCAGATCAGGACTGCCTAGCTTCTGAGAGCACTGTAGACCTGTATTCAAGGGCCATAGTCTCCCAAACCACCTAGGCTATGGTTAGGATCATCCCTTGGTTTAAGCTTGCTATGTAACAACAACATTTTACACCAAGCCTCTATTTGCTGATGCAGTGTGGGGTAACCATGCAAAATTCAATAATATTTCTAATAATGGCCATAGCTTTGTGAGAAGTTTCTCAGTGTGCTGAGAAATGTAATGAGAACCCTAAATTTATTGCTAAACACAACATGATGTACTAATCAGATGTGTTACTACAGGTCTGGAGTGATAAATGCTCAGATCTTCACAGCAGTGCAATTTGAGCCTAGTAAGAAATTTCAAAAAGCTCTTAAAATTCTCAGTGGCTGAACAGCAGAAGTATCTGCAGGCGCCATCAGTAACTGACATATTACTAGCTATTGTCTAGCTGGGCAATTTTTAAAATTTTATTTTAAACCAAGAACTATCCCTGAAGTCAGTGGGAAGTATAATGAAAAATTTAAAGGGTAGAGTGATTCCAATTATTGAGCCCGACCAGCAGAAAAATAGAAAGGAAATAATATATGGTGATGCAATCTTTTTCTATTACACAAGGCTTTTGTTAAACACCCAAAGTAGATCTTGCTGTTCGATAGGAGTTTATCATTTGTTGCACGGGGATTTTTTGTACCTTTAAAGTAACCTGTGGATGGATAAAACAGTCACTAATGCTTCAGGATAGAAGAGCAGACGTCAGTTTGCTAACCCATGATGTGTGTCAGAGTGTCATTATTATTATTTAATCAGATTGTTAGGAGAAAAATAAGTGAAAACCCTGGGTGGCAATGTTTGCTGTACTGGTGCTCAGGCATGAGGTCCCTTTTTTTATATATATATAAACCTGATTTCCCAATCTGACCTTGAAGAAACTGCTTGTTCATTAGCCCCCTGTTGACAAAAGAAACACCAAGCAAATGGAAATGAAAGCTCTTGGCTTTTCTTTAAAAAGAAGTGATTAAGCAAGCCTACTCTGCTATGGCAGAGCTCTGTAACTGGAATGCCATCAGTTACCGATACTTACAGAAACATTGAAGGAAACATTTGTTTTACAAGCACATTACATTTACACAAAATGGGTGACGTTCATCCTTGATGAACTTCTCTTGGCCTCAGTGGAGATACACTCAGAATGAATAGTCCCCCTTCAGTTTATATAAATGATAGGTTATGTTTGATAAGTGCAACTCACCTATTTTCATGGCTGATTTCCATTATCTTAAGTATGTACAAATCCAGAAAACCCTGGGAAGTAAGTAAAGCCTTTTTTAACAAAGTCTGGGTATGTCAGGTATTTCCATATAACCAACCCAGGTAGATAGTGCCATGTACACTTGTCAAATGGTCCCAGTTTTGTCCTAGATAATGTTAACTCAGTGTTTATGGTATCCCCTATGCTTTCCTATATTTAGTATAGTGAATAACTAGAGGAGATTGCAAATTATCTAAGACATCAGGTCAGTTTATGGGTGTAATAATAATACAGTAATTTGTACTTTAAAAAGTCAAGAACTATATAAATGCTATTTTTCTAATTCATATTGTGCCCTTCATTGCCATATCTGAGTTCATAACAGAAATTCAGAGCAACAATTGCCCACAACTGGCACAACTCAAAGAATTCGTACAAATAAAGTTCAGGCCTGCCTCTGCCACACACACAGACTGATAGACTACACACTACAGCTGTGCGAACAACAGATTTTTCAGTTCACTGGCAATTCAAAAAAAAAAAAAACACCAACCAAAAAACACCACAGAAAAAAATTGCTTCAGACCTCACCAAAACAAAAAAAAAAATCTCGAAATGTGTGGTGAATGCGAAAGGCAAAATACTGTTTGTTTTGGGTCAAAATGTTTCATTTTGGCAAAATCTAAACATTTTGATTTTAACCATTTTTGATTAATTTTATTTAGGAAAAACAGGAAATTTTGAAATGAAAAATCATCTCAAACTGGAAAAATCAGAACATTTCCTTTTGAAAATGTCAAAATGCAATGTTTTGATTTTTTTTTTCCTTTAGGTTTTTTTTCCTACTCAGAGCAACTTGGCAAAACTGACATGAATTTTGAATTATTTCAGTGTCACTGAATCTGCATTTAAAAAAACAATAATAAAGTTTTTTACCCAGGTGTAGTAAACACCCTCTGGTAATGCACTTAAATTAAATAAAAGCACTTTAATAAAGCTACAGCATAACAAACAACTGGGACTCAGCTGTTCTGCAGGAAGAGAGCAAAGCGCTCTAGCTGGAGAGCACTACGGCCTCTCCATTGGCGTTCAGCCTGGAGGACAGCAGCGCTTTCCTGTGGAACACAACTACGGAAAAAGAGGTGTTGGAGGTTGCCGGGGACAAAGCCATTCTTGACTTTTTAGATGATAACCAACACTTTTATCTGCACTCAGAAGTAAACTGGGAGCCAGTACAGAAATGCGTGGTCAAAGTTTTCATGTTCATGGGGGCCTACCCCACTTAGGCAGGTAACCAAATTTCATGTTAGTGGACACTATGTGACTCCCCCTCCTTTCCTGGCTTGAGTAAGTAGCACTCAAACACAGCTCCTCCCTCTCCCTTGATTGGCAAGGTAAGAGCTCCCTTTCTTGTTTTAATCTTTAACCACTGCCCACTCCCCAAAATGGGGAGTGCATTCATACCATAAGCTGCCCGGGAACTTTTCAGTTTCCAAACAACTGTAGCTGTGACATTATTTCAGGAAGCGGGACCTATGGAAATGATACTAAAGTGTGTCACTTCCTTACCCAACCTCCCCAGCTGGCCCTGAGCAGCTTACTCCTGTGGGAGCTACTTACCTAATTGTTTGACATGAGAACTGAACTCAACTACAATTTTACGCATGTACTTGTAGTTCCACCCACCTTTCTGTAATGCTAGTTCAGAGGCTACGTCTGCACTGGGGATAGGTCTATGCTGCAAAGTTTTGTCAGCATAATTATGTCAGTCAGGAGTCTGAAAAAAGTCCACACCCGAGAGTGCTACTGTCGGCATAGCAACTGTCATTCAGGGAGGTGGTGTTACTTTGCCAACAAAAATACTCCTTCTGTTAGTGTATTCTGAGTCTACACTACACTGGGAGAGCTATCCTGGCAAAGCATTTTACTCCTGGGGGAATGCTGCGCCACTGCGCAATGCAGAATGTTGCAGAAATTAACGTTGTGTGGGCAGAATTTCCTTTCCCCCATAGAAGTGGGCTGCAGTACTGCTGGGCACCACTAGGGGCCGCTGGATCCGTCAGAGCCCAGCTCGCACATAGAAGACACTGCGTGGGGCGGGGGGGGGGAGAGGGGGGCGTGGAGGAAGAGGGAGTAGAGGTTTCCTGGTAGCTGCAGTTCCCAGCACACCCTGGGGGAAGGAGTGGGTGGTGTGCATGAAACTCCTTGTAAGCCTGGGACTAAGCATCAGGCTGATTCTCCCTCTGGATCCCTGGGCTCTGGGGTGGGAGGGGGGCTGGTGTCTGGGCTGTGAGGGAGACGGGGGGCAAGTATCTGGGCTGGGGGGGCCCACGACTGGGCTCTGGGGAGGAGGGGGTTTGGGGGTAGTGGCTAGGGGGGCACTATGGCTGGGCGATGGGGGGGGGGGGTTGTAGGTGTCTGGCCCACACCTGGGCTCTGGGGAGGGTGGGGAAGGGAGCAGAGAAACAGGCACTGGGTTATCATAGGGGTTTCTTTAACCCTCTACTCCTGAGGGAATTTTTGTGTGTGTCTGTATTGTTACAGACGTACTTGCCAACAGGTATTTTGAAATAAATTACCGAAATAATTAAAACTGGCGTGATTACGTAATGTTATTTTGACAAATATAGTTTGCAGAATTTTAAAATATTGTGCGTAGACTTTTTAATGCTTTGGTGCAGAATGCCCCCAGGAATAGCATTTGTAGTGTAGAAAAGGCCTAGGAAAGCTTTGACACTATAGCTATTCCAGTATAGCAAGTCCTTTTGCTAGTATAGCTTAGACCGGTTCCCCAAGTAAAATAAGCTATTGGCAAAAGCACTTCTGTGCTGGTATAACTGCATCTACATTAGGGCTTCTGAAAGTTTAGAAATGTCATCAAAATCCACCTCCCTAACCAACATTACTATATCAGCAAAAAATGTTTCTAGTGTAGACATGGCCAGATATTCTGATGGAGACCCTACTTATCTAAAACACATTTTGAATAATTAAAGTAAGAAAGCGTTTTGGCTGGAAGAATGGTGGAGAAAAAGCCCTAATCTTCCCTTTCTCCCTCCTTCTGAGGGTTAAAATTATCCTGTCATAAAATCCAGCAGCACTGGGAGCTGACCCACTCAGATGTGGGGTTTTTTCCTCTTTCCATTTTTCTTGTTGATCAAAAGTGTTTTGATGTTGCAGAAAATGCTAGTGATTTTTTTAAATGTTTATTATTGCACATTCAGTTTTCAAAAGGATATCTGAAACGATGACAGCTGTCTTTTCTGATTTGCAGCTACACAGGGCAGACGGCGACTGAACAAAAGACCAGTTTTGTTCCAGTTTCCAAAAGGTAAGGACTGTGCTTGCGAATCCTGACAAAGACATCACGTGATGTCTTTGCTCTATGGTGCAACTGTCACTGATGTCAATTGGAGTTGCTCACCAAGGGCAGTACATAGCCCAGTGTGCATAGGCGGTTTCATTCCCTAACAAGGACAAGCCATTTGTTTGATTGCCAGCACAAAGAGATATTTGGAGGCATAAAGATGGTGGATAAATGGCACTTTTTTGTAATCAGTACACTCCCAGCTCCAGCTGAAATGATTCATGTTGGTCTTTAGGGATAAGGGAAACAACCAGGGTCACTGTTGAGCATCGCTCCCTCCACCATCACACCCTGTAGTTATGATAGCAAATATGAGGCAGCCTCAGCTGGGAAAGCAAAGACCTGGCTTTTCAGGTTGAGGCCTTACTCTTTGCAAGGCTGAAAGTAAGGATATGTCTACACAGCATGCCAGCCAACTTGGGGTCATGGGGCTTGGGCTGTGGGGCTGTTTCACTGAGGTGTGGACGTCTGGGCTTGGGCTGGTGCCCAGGCTTTAAGACCCTGTGGGCTGGGAGGGTTCCAGATCTCCGGTTCCAGCCCGAGGCCAGAAATCTACGCAGCAATGAAACAGCTTCGTGAGCCCACGTCGGCTGGCACAGGCCAGCAGCAGATTTTTCTTTGCTGTATAGACATACCCGAAAAGATATTAGATACTAGACCTGAGGCTCGGTCCTGCTCACACAGACGTCAAATACTATGGTGATGGCAGGGTCGGCTCCAGGCACCAGCCTGGGAAGCAGGTGCTTGGGGCGGCCGCTCCGGAGAGGGGCGGCAGGTCCAGGTATTCGGCGGCAATTCGACGGACGGTCCCTCACTCCCACTCGGAGCGAAGGACCTCCCGCCGAATTGCTGCCGCAGGGCGCGAGCGGGGGTTTTTTTTTTTTTTTTTTTTTGGCTGCTTGGGGCGGCCAAAACCCTGGAGCTGGCCCTGAGTGATGGAGCCATAAAAGAACCTACATGGGCAGAAGTCAACATTAGTTGCACCATTGAAATAAATGGGGCAGGACTATGTTTTTGAACTTGAGCAACAGTAAAGTCTTACTAGAGAATTAAAAAAAAAAAAAGGCAAGGGATGGCCGGGGCCGAGAGCATCTGTAAGGGTATGTCTATATGTGGAGCTGGGGGCGGAGGGTGATTCCCAGCTTGAGGAGACAGGCCCCTACTAGCTCTGATCCAGCTAGTGAGTTAAAAAGAGAGTATAGCTGCAGTGGCAGGAGGGGCTAGTCACCCCCAGTTCATGCCTAGAGCCTCAGGGGGGTACGCACTTGGGCGGCTAGCCTGTCCATCCCATCACCCCATGCTGTTGCAACTACGCTAACTAATGCAAGTATGTGTCCTCGCTCGAGCTGAGAATCACGCCCCCAGCTCTCACTGCAGACATACCCTTTCTGCCAAATCACCTTTGAGAGAGCTAGTGGATTGTGTCATACATGCAGCATGGGGATGCATTCGTTTTAGATTCATATTAATATTTAAGCCTCAACCCTTAAGCACACACAACTTCTCTTGCTTGAGCCATCCAATTGAAGTCACTAAGATTATTCCCATCAGTAAAATTAAACCACATACATATGCGTCTGCAGAAGCAGGCCCTGGTGGGGTGGGGTCCTTTTTGAAGCTTTTTGTTTTTATATCTTTTTGGTAAAAGTACCCAACCCCACTATTGAACATTTGGTAAAGAACACTTCAAATGTTTTCTTATTGATGGGGAAAGTTTGAGTTAGGAGACCTGCGTTCTGTTCCCAACTCTGACTCACTGTTTGCCTTTGGGCAAGTCACCGTACCTCAGTTTACCAGTTTGTACAATGCATACCTACATCACAGAAGTTTTGTGAAGATTAGCTAACGTTGTAAATGGTCCTGACATTTTAATGACAAAAAGGGACATAACTTTACATAAGAGTAATCCCACTGAAGTCAATGGAACTAATCAAGCGAGCAAAGTTACACTGCATGTAGATGTTTGCAGGATTAGGGCCTTAGGGTGCAAGTTATAAAGCGCCTGGGCTCCTAGATGCAGAATTTTCCCAGCTGAGTGCCCTCAGCATCCATGGAGTCTCTTACAATAAAGGGTTTAAGCACATTGCAGGAAGTGCTTCCCAGCAGCTATTTGTGGAACTGAGCCCTAACAATCAATCTTAACATTTCAAAGCCATTCTCTGAGGCAACACTGTTGTAGCTTTTGTACATCCCTTGTAATTACATTAGATTCAGACTCCAAGTAATTTTATGCCTGAGAATTTTAACAGTGAATATAATCCCAGCAAGCAGAAAATTGTCAATCAATCATAGGAATCTCAGAAATTAGAGAAAGAAAAAGACATCTTATTAAGTCATTTACTCCATCTCCATGCCAGATGATTGTTTTCTACAGAACATACTTGAGTACTTTGTCCAGTCTAATTTTTCAGTAACGTCAGCAATGTGACTTACAACACTTTCCTCAAAACACAGCTATTTCATATTCTAATCGACCTCACTGTTAGGAAAGCTTTTTCTGGAGTCCATTCTAAAATGTTATTTTGTTCACTTCAACCATTCTAATTATACTTCCCTAATCTACTCAAAACAATTCCTTCTCTCCTCTCTGAATGTTACCACGCTTCAAATTCCTGTAATGTAAGATGATTATCAAAATCAACCAATACTATTGAAACTCTTTTCCTCTACAAGACAATATTCATAGCTGTGGATTGACTGAACACACATGAAGAGAACTACTTGTTTTCAGTGGCAGCTTTATCATCAGCTACTAGTACTGGCCAGGTGCGTCAGAAAGGAAGGCGGATATCTGATTAGGAGAGCAAAGAAATTCTGTTAACTCTTTAGCATCTAAATATTTTCAAATTTGTCAGAGTTATATTGTGAAAAATGTTTGGTCATTTGTTACATCAGTCACAGTAATACACAATGCTTTTCTCTTTAGGGAGATAGATCATTTTGTCAATTTTTTTGTTTTTCTGCACAACACAGGTGTAACAGTCTATTTTGGGGTTCCTTAATTTGCTTTGCACCTCATTAACTACATGAAAAACTTTAGGTTTACATGAAAGTAGTATCTCTATGTACAGTATACGCTCTTCTTACTTACACCGGCATCAGGTGCAAATACTTCACTGAAGACAACAGAGTTCCCCTGGTGGGGGAGGAAAGTCTGACCCAGAATGTATAACTGGTAGATATAACTTCCAGAATTCCGGGGGAAGAGGCAAAGAATCACCCTAAGCTGAACCTGCACACTCCCAACATACAGTACTGCATATAGGTATCTTTGTAATATTCTGGGGGTTTGGTCTTCTCTCTCTTTGTGTCTGTCACTAGCAATTGACAACTCGCCATCCCACTGTGCAGCGCTGCACCTGTCGGAGCAGTGTCACCTGTCAGTCACTGCTGTAAGAAGTGCTGCTTTTGGAAGTGTCTTTCACACAGCAGGGAACCTCTAAAGCAGCGTTTGTAGAAAGAACACATATTGAGATGTGCTTTGAATCTATGGTGGGAAAGTGTGAGCTTGAACAGAAGAGGAAAGGGGAGTGTAGGAGAAGTATTTTAAAACAAACAAACATGCCAGGGTGCAGAGGCACTAGCTGGTCCCTGGAGATCAAGGGGTTAAACTTCAGCTTTTTCCTTCCCCTTACCTAGGTGCTGATGGGGGGGAAGGGGTGCTATAATTTAGCTCAGTAGCAGCTGGTACTCAAAATTAGTGGTGGTCTTGGCGATTAGATACCCCTACTCCCTCCTCCTCCTCCTCCTCCCAAAAAATGATCTCTGACCTCTCCTTCATATACACACACACACAATTATTTCTGATCTCCCAAATTAAATCATCCAACCAATCCAGGGATCTTCTTTCTCCCTCAATAAATCAGTTCTGTTGCCTTCCTTTACTGTACTCCCACAGTACAGTGGGGGGAGGGATAGCTCAGTGGTTTGAACATTGGCCTACTAAGCCCAGGGTTGTGAGTTCAATCCTTGAGGGGGCCACTTAGAGATCTGGGGCAAACTTAGTACTCGGTCCTCCTAGTGAAGGCAGGGGGCTGGATTCCCTAACCTTTCAAGGTCCCTTCTAGTTCTAGGAGATAGGATATTGCCATTTAAAAAAAAAAAAAAAAGCTGCTCAACCTAAAATGGGCAAACAGGCACCACCTCTTCCCCACTCACTGAGTCATAGGCTTCCCCCTTCACTAAGACACAGCCCCCCCCACTTCTAACTCCATTGTCAGGTCACAGGCCTCTTTCCAGGCACCTGCTGTCTCCTTAAAATCATAGGGCAACCAGCTCTTTGCTTCCTTTCCCTCAAACTTCTCTCACTAATGCCTCTGGTGCAGCTGCACCTGTACTCACACTCTTTGGGATGACTGACTCTTCCATACCCACAAAGAACACTGAGCATTCTCTGACCTCAGCACTGCTCTATATCTCATTAGAGGGAGGAACTCTCAGAGTGGCTAAAAGCCAGCAGCTTGCACTGAATGGGTTAAAAGGGACTAGAGTCTCCTCCCCTCTTCATTGTGCTGCTGGAGTGAAGGGGAGAAAGAAAGGCATCTACTGCAAAGGTCTTATTTATTTATTTTACACTGAAGGAAGGAGAGGGGAGTTAATTGGTTGGGGCATAGGCTGCCTTGTTACCAGCTGCCTCTAATTTTTCTGTTTGGGGGGGCAAAGGGGAAAGATGCCTTTGAATAGTTTGGATTCCAGACCCAGGGCTGTAGGAGTGGACTGGATCCCAAACTGAGGGAATGGTTTGTTTCCTATTCTGCTTAGTGCATAGTCATTTATTTTGCTTTCTTGCTGTAAACATTATCCCTTGAAGAAGAGACCTTCTGAACTGCAACTGTGCTCTTTATTGAGGAGTTATTCCATCATCTTACAAATAGTAAGGCCCTGATCCTGCCAGAGCTTATGCATGCTCAAAGGAGGAGAGCTCCCTAGCCAGCAAGCCAGAATCTTTAGCCAGGTTCTTTGAATAGTAATCTGATCCTGAATAAGTAATATGTGATGTAAGATGTAGTACTGTAACTTTGCCTTAATAAAAACTTTCCAAAACAAGATAAATATACTGGAGCCAAGACAAAAAGTTACAACGGATAGCCCAGCATTTATATAGCAGAAATGAGATGATAGGGAGGAAAGTAATAATAGACTAACTACACTATCACAAAATAAATATTTTAAATCATAAGGGTAGAGACAGTCTGGCCATGTATTATGAAATCTGCCTGAAGCCTCTAATGTAGGATACAAGACTTTTTCCAAAGCAATGAAAGTCACTAAGAGCAGAAATTGATTTGAGCATTTTTCATCTCTGCTTTTGGTCTATGAAGTAATTAATTTGGCAATTAATATGCCATTTGGGGTTGCGCCTCCAACTTGTTCAGTTTGATACAGTTAAGAGATAAGATTTTAAAAAAAAACATCTTAAGCCCTAGCTGAGAGTCACTGTCTCTGAGGATGACGTGTCACTTTGGATGCTATCTATGGCACAAAAACTGCAAAGGATTTTGGAGCCCTTTGGTACTGGGAGTTAGAATTTCCTGGCCTTTTGATTCAATTCATTTAGAATAAGCACTAAAGATAAGAGGTGTAGACCAACCTACTCTGAGGCACTAAAATATTTACTAACCATCTACAAGACAGACAAGAGGAAGGAGACTAGATTAGCTGAGTTACGGAGGAACTGGCCACACGCAGACCACTGAGGACCTTTACAATCTACATACAATACTCTCTTCCTCTTGCCCCAAAATAGTAGCATTTCTGAGATCTCTGGTGTCTATTAGACTTGGTACAAGAGTTATAGTGGAACAGGGTGGAAGACAGCCCCAAATCTTAGCCTTATGGTAAAAGAACCCATTTCCTCCTGGGGGAAAAATAGTGGCTAAAGAAACCTCTTAAACAAAACTGTTTTTTAATACAGAATGTTTTTAATGCATTTTCTTGTATTAAAATATTTTGGCTGAATTGTATTTTCCTATTTTTCATCATATGCCAAATATTGCAGTTATGTCCCCTTGAGTGCTACAAAAGAGAAACAGATACAAATGGATGCATGTGGAGTGCTTTACCAGATAGCCGTACAGCTCAAGGGATTTGATGGACTAAGGCTCTAATATTGCCCACCTTCTTCCCAGTTGAGAAACAAGCAATGAGTGGTTATTTTAATGTACTGAAATGTGGCAAGTATAGACTAATGCAATCCCAATGTCCCACCACATGCTGGGGAGTGAGGAACTGTCTGTTGCTGTTTGCATGCTGTCAGCCATCCTGGTTGCCAAGAGCACAGCTCACACTGTCTCCAGGTAGTCCACTGTGCTAGGCGCATGAACATTACTTAAAAATCTCAACTTAAAAATGCATTAGCAAAGGCACTCAAGAAAATGTGGATGAAATGATCTGAAATAATGTTATAGAAAGCACCTGCCAAAGGTAGTGAACAATAAAATCAGCTCAGCCCACCGTTATCAAGAGCCAAATACTAATGACTTTCTAGTAAGATGAAACCCGTGTTAAGTAAATATGACCTAATATTGATCTCACTACATCTTTCCATTAAAAGTCTCCTCGATATTATGCTTCTCCCTGCATGAGTGCACTTTATAAGCAGGAAGCACGAGGATTGCCTTCCATCCTCATCCAATGCATCCTGGCAGCTGGACATAATTTGGCTCCAAGTGCTGGGAAGCAGCAGGTGAATAGATGGCTAACAGGCCTAGTAGCTCCAGAGGGTTGCGCAAGCCCTACCCACCTTCATGTGAAGATGGCAATATCGGGGCCAGCACTGGCTCTGCCTGTGGAACAGGTGCAGCAAGGAGTGCCCCTCCCCATGCACCTTCCAGGTATCTGGAGGTGAAAAGTATAATAGCTCCCGGCATCAGCACTTAGGTTGTGTGCCTCCTAACCTTCTCCAGAAGGGCATAGGCTTATAAGCACCATAACTGAGCCCTTAATCTTAGAAAGGGGTAGCCTATTAGCTATGTGAGGTAACAGGGAGATTCACCTGACACAGGAAGCTGCCAGATTTCGGAATGAATCAGATTCCTTAGAAACAAGCGTGGGGCCAGAAATGAGGAGTTGAGGGTGCAGGAGGGGGCTCCAGGCTGGAGCAGGGGGTTGGGGTGCAGGTGGGGTTGAGGGCTCTGGCTGGCGGTGTGGAATCTGGGGTGCAGGATGGTGGGGCCAAGAGTGTTGGGGTGTTGGAGGGGGTCAGAGGTGCAGGCTCCAGGTGGCGTTTACCTCCAGCAGCTCCCGGAAGCAGCGGCACTTCCCCCCCTCTGGCTCCTATGCAAAGGCGTGGCCAGGTGGTTCTGCATGCTGCCCCCGTCCACAAGTGCCACTCCTGCAGCTCCCATTGGCCACGGTTGCTGGCCAATGGGAGCTGCGGGGGTGGTGCTTGGGGCGGGGGCAGCGTGCAGAGCCCCCTGGCTGCCCCGACACATAGAAGATGGGGGGGACATGCTGCTGCTTCTAGGAGCTGCGCGGAGCGAGGCAAGCCCCAGACCCCATCCCCCCAGCAGGAGCTCAAGGGCCAGATTAAAACATCCGAAGGGCCAGATGTGGCACCTGGGCTGTAGTTTGCCGACCTCTGCTTTATTGAATACCTTGAATTGACTGCAGAGATAAACTGGAAATCAGTGCTATTGGTGGTGATGTTCCTGTATGATCTTCAAATGATACTGTAGTGCCATTTAGAGTAAAGAGCAGCAATACAGTCTACGTGGACACTTTTTATATATTCTCCATCTCTCATATTTATGCTTTCAGCTCTTACATTAAACAATTTACTAGCATGGACAATTTTTATATCATTCCTCTCCATCAAGCCCCTTCATGCAACTGATGCTTCCATTTAATTTCCTCAAAGTCATGTGTGATAAGAATATACCCCACCTATTGGCCTATTTTATCAACAAAGCTTTCCTCCTTCTATATTAGACAGACAAAGCAACATATGGCTAAAAACAGAGGAAATTCAACATATGACAAAGAAAATAAGTAAGAAAACTGTCACAGATTCTTAAAACGTGTGCTCATTCTAATTGCCCTACACTTTAGTGTGGTCCAGTAGAAAGGTCACTGGGTAGGAGTCAGGCAACCTGGTTCTATTCTCTACTGTTGCTTTTTCATTGTGTGACTGTAGGTGTCACCTAAGCTCTCTGGCCTCAGTTTCCCCAACTGTAAAATGGTGATGATACTTATCCTTCTTTGTAAAACACTAGAGTTCTCAAATGCAAAGTCCTATGGCATGTCCCAGTATTACTAGGTACAGTGCATTGTACAAACTAGTTCCCTTTCCTTTGATTCATATGCTAATCCTTCTGCTGGTATATCTTATTATCCTATTGACTTTGATGATATTTTGCTTATGATTTCAGGATTATTTTTTTCTAAAAGTACTACTAAAATCTTTTCCTTAGTTAAATCATCCTTGGGTAATCCTTTTAATTCATTTTCCATCCTTACTGAAGAAATAAGGTACTGCTCAATGTATGTCTATTAAATCAATGGGAGTACTCATGGAGTAAGTTACTGCTCAAAATGGTAAAGGTAGTACACAGTGGACCACAGTTATTTCATGGACTTGGACAAGGTTTTGTTTTGTTTTTAAATTTGTACACAGTAAACTAAATTTGGGACCCTAAATGGAAATCTTATAAATTATCCCAGTCCCTTAGAAACTGGTGACCTTTTTCTTAGTATTAGCTGTGTTGTCTGTATGCCAAACATTGACATTCTTAGCACCCTTTGGGTATTATTTTTACAGCGATTCCCCACTTAACACTGCGAACATCACATTTTTCTAAATCTTCTTATTATAAATACTCTTTTCCTCCCTCGTTTTAATTATTCATCTATAACTCTACTGAAAGGAGCACAAATAAATGCAAAGTCTTTCCAGGAATGCTGAAATGCCTTGTGTGTTAAAAGGTGAATCTCAGAACAGTGGATGTAATGGAAACTCAAGCTTCATTCTTTGAGATAGCTTATCAAGCGACTCAAAGGCAGTTAAGCTCTCAAATATTTATTTTGAAATGTGGCTGGTTTTTTTTTTTCAAACCTTAAAAATGTATCAGTACAACAGATCAATAGTTTTGTTTTAAAGAAAGCCAACCTGTGCTAGACTGAGGTTAACATGAGTCATAGCTCATAAAACACAGATATATAGATATAAAACTGACATTTCAAAGGGAGTTTTAGTTGGGCTTTCTCTTTTGTACATAGAGTTTTGCAAGCAGTTCACCTGTGTCTGCAAACAACAGACTGTTGATAGGGAACAGCTTAATTTGTGGCTATAAACACAAATCAGGTACTTAGATGTTGAAATTTTACTTGGGTCTACAAATGGCTGTGCATGCCAAATTCCAGGTCCATATTTACAGGCCATACATATTAAAAAAAAAAAAAAAAAGATCCTGGAGAACTGGAAAGATCACATTCACCTGAGGCTGATGCTTGGTTTAAAATGGACTGTGAATTCAGAGGTGACGTGAATAGCAGTGTTGCATGTAGGTAAACCACAAGGCATGTAGGCCAGCTTAAAAGTCAGCCCCATATGACATCACAAGAACCAATGTCTGCAAGTTAAAGCCAGACTCAAATTACATATAAGGCACAAATTTTTAACAGTGAGGGTGACTAAACATTGGAAGAAACAACCAAGAGAAGTGATAGATTCTCCATCTCTTGAAGTTTTCAAATCAAGACTTAGATGCCTTGTTGGAAGATACACTTTAATCAAACACAAGTTATTGGGCTCAATACAGCTGTAACAAATCAGGATTGGTGTGTGAACAATTTTAGAATTGAAAGAATGGACAACACTTGTCATGAATATTACTTGTGATTAACACTTTGATTATCTCTAGGCAAACTTGACCTGACAGGGTCCCTGGGAGTATTCCATTCTGCTGGTAGAACATACAGAATACCAGTGAAAATGAGGCTAAAATAGGGAAGGAACAAGTTAAAAATTACTTAGACAAGTTACATGTCTTCAAGTCACCAGGGCCTAATGAAATACCTCCAAGAATACTCAAGCAGCTGACTGAGGAGATATCTGAGCCATTAGTGATTATCTTAGAAAAGTCATGGAAGACGGGAAAGAATACAGAGGAGTGGAAAGGGGCAAATATAGTGCCCATCTATAAAAAGGGAAATATGGACAACCTGGGAAATTACAGACCAGTCAGCTTAACTTCTGTACCTGAAAAGATAATGGAGCAAATAATTAAGCAATCAATTTGCAAACATGTAGAAGATAATAAGGTGATAAGTAACAGTCAGCATGGATTTGTCAAGAACAAATCATGTCAAACCAACCTGATAGCAGCAGAGGGTCCTGTGGCACCATTAAGACTAACAGAAGTATTGGGAGCATAAGCTTCTTCAGAAGTGAGGTTCTGACCCACGAAAGCTTATGCTCCCAATACTTCTGTTAGTCTTAAAGGTGCCACAGGACCCTCTGTTGCTTTTTACAGATTCAGACTAACACGGCTACCCCTCTGATACTTGACAACCTGATAGCTTTCTTTGTCAGGGTAACAAGCCTTGTGGATAGTGGGGAAGCAGTAGATATGGCATACCTTGACTTTAATAAGAGTTTTGATACTGTCTTGCATGACCTTCTCATCAACATACAAGGGAAATACAACCTAGATGGAGCTACTATAAGGTGACTGCATAACTGGTTGGCAAACCGTTCCCAGAGAGTAGTTATCAGTGGTTCACAGTCAAGCTGGAAGGGCATATTGAGCGGGGTTCCACAGTTCTGTTCAATACCTTCATCAGTGATTTAGATAATGGCATACAGAGTAAACTCATATAGTTTGTGGATGATACAAAGCTGGGAGTGTTTGCAAGTGCTTTGGAGGATAGGATTAAAATTCAAAATGATCTTGACAAACTAGAGAAATGATCTGAAGTAAATAGGATAAAATTCAATAAGGACAAATGCAAAGTGCTCCACTTAGGAAGGAACAATCAGTTGCACACATACAAAATGGGAAATGACTGCCTAGGAAGGAGTACTGCAGAAAGGGATCTGGGGGTCATAGTGGACCACAAGCTAAATATGAATCAATAGTTTAACACTGTTGCAAAAAAAGCAAACATCATTCTGGGATATATTATCAGGAGTATTGTAAGCAAGACACAAAAAGTAATTCTTCCGCTCTACTCTGTGCTGATTAGGTCTCAACTGGAGTATTGTGTCCAATTCTGGGCACCACATTTCAGGAAAGATGTGGACAAATTGGAGAAAGTCCACAGAAGAGCAACAAAAATGATTAATGGTCTAGAAAACATGACCTATGAGGGAAGATTGGAAAAAAAACTGGGTTTGTTTAATTTGGAGAAGAGAAGACAGAGGGGACATGGTAACAGTTTTCAAGTACATAAAAGATTGTTACAAGGAGGAGGGAGAAAAATTGTTCTCTTTAACTCTGAGGATAGAACAAGAAGCAATGGGCTTATATTGCAGCACGGGTGGTTTAGGTTGGACATTAGGAAAAACTTCCTGTCAGAGTGGTTAAGCACTGAAATAAATTGCCTAGGGAGGTTGTGGAATCTTCATCATTGGAGATTTTTAAGAGCAGGTTAGGCAAACACCTGTCATGGAGGGTCTAGATAGTACTTAGTCCTGCAATGAGTGGAAAGGACTGGACCAAATGACCTCTCATGGTCCCTTCCAGTCCCACAATTCAGTGATTCTAAAAACTGGCAGAGAGCCCACAATTCTTCAGGTCACTTATTCTTGTTATATTTCTTAAAGTAATGGTAACACCCTAACAGAGTTTAGCAAACTGATATCCAACACCGCATTTGTTGGAAGAGGGTAAGATAATAAAAGATTGTGCCATACAATCTTATAGTGTATGTGTTGACCTGTGACTACAGTTGGCTTTCTATCTTTAACAATAAGACTGCATGGATAATAAAACATCAGTATAGATAAAATATTTTGGGCAGCTGCCCAAACTATATTTGTTATAGATAATCTACAAAGCTGACTTAATTTTTTAGGATATTTGGGATGAATATATTTTATTTCACCTCATGTTATGATGAACATAAAGATGGACCTGGGGCATAGAATCAAAATACTCCATGTTGCACTCTTTCAGATATAGGATAGTTGTAATAATAGGTCTCATCACCTGAGGTACTGGGCATCCTCATGTCCCTTAATGCACCATTAATAAAAGCCAGAGCAGCTGTGTTTATTATGCTGTCCCTTGAATGATTTTCAGGTCAATATCTTTCAGGCTTTTGTGAGATGACAAAAATCAACACCCACATAAGCTGTTAATGTAATAGTTTAATTTAGAAATTATCAAACTAAGGGCACTTATCAGAAGTATGAAAGGAGAGGATAATTACAGAGGTGTCACGAGTAGATTGTGCATCTTTCATAAGATGTTCCATTGGAAATAATGGTTGGGGTTGTGGTGACCCAGACTGAAATGCTTTAATTACACAATCTGATCACATAATGACTTAATTAACTTACTGTAGATCAAAACCAGAACAAAAATTATCCCTCTCAGAAACTACCCTTATTGGATGTAAACTCGCTCCCCTTCCTCCAACTTCTGTGCATTTGTTGGAATTATACTTGCAAAGGCTACTACAGGAAATACACCTTAGGCCATAGTTATAAGACATAAGAATGTTCTTCACCTGAGATCAGTGGAGGCAAACAGTGTCACGGTGAACATAGTGTTGCTGTGAAATGGCTGAGCCACCTTTACATGCAGTTTTAGTTTTGCTCTACATTTTGGCATGTCATTGCCTGCCACTCCCTAAAAAGTATAGGCCAAATTATGGCTCTTCAGATACTATTCAGTGGGGGCACCAGGAGGCACTATGTCACAAGGGGTCAGATTTTGAAAGGTATTAATCTTTACAATTTAGGTATTAACCTGATTTCAGTTGGAGTTGGGTGCCTAGGCACTTTTGAAAATCTGACTAGGGGCTTCGCTGCACCTTTAGGCACCTAAATGTCTTTAAAAGTCTGGCCAAGAGCTCTAGGACCTCTGAGGAAGTGTGGACCAGAATTATTAGCTTCCAAGGACGCATGGCCATATTCTGGCCAGCCATTCACTTGATACACAGAGCAGGAGAGGGCTCAATTTGCTTTCCTCGCTCCCTTGTGCCACTCTGCAGGGACTGACCAGACGTTGTTGGAGAGAGTAGTCTATTCTCTGTTCCCTCTTACTCCTAAATTGCCTGAAAAGGAGCCAATGGGGAGGGAAGATCCATGGCTCCAGAACCCCCTCCATCATTGGCCAGCAGAGACAGGGAGTAGGGGGGTGTAACTGCTGTACTGGTCTGCATTGCCTAAGAGCTCCAGCAAGGAATTCCTGACTTGGAGTCTCCAGGAGAAGCTGTATTTGCTGTGCAACCCTTTCACAACGCCTCTACAGTTCCTGCTGACATCTGGAGGCACAAAGTAGCACTTCAGAGCTTGCCGCATGCACACCTAGTGCCTCCCTTTGGAAAACCTAGTACCACACTCGGCACTAGCCTGGAATTAAGAGTCTTGAACTAATTTCGATTCTTATATCACCCTCATCACCACAGTTTCTAAGCACCTTCCAGTAGTGTGTAAGGTGATGTGACTGGCATTTTCCTCCATTTCTCTCACCATTTTTATTAATTATTTTTCTTTATTTTATAAGCTACTGTGTCATGTGTTCTGTCTGAAAGCAAGCTCAAAGAAGCATACCTTGCACTTGCACAGCTGTGCATCTTGTGGCCACTTCAATGCTTTGTGCAGAGGCATGAAGAGAAGGTTTCTAGCACCCTCACCCAAAACCCCTTGAATATCTGCACAGGACCAGCCAATAAGCTAGCATTAAAAAATGAAAGGTTTCAAATGTTGTGTATGTTACTATCCCTAATATTAAACAGGCTAGTCAGCAGTCATACAACAGGCTTACTAGATTCTATCCATGCTAATCCTCCATTGAGTGCCAAATATAAGCAAGCTTCATTTCCTCCTCCCCACCCCCCAATTGTTTGGTGTCTTGCTAAACTGCTCTAAAAGGACAAATTCTTTTTGTCAATTAGACCTACAAGGTTGCTAAGTACATGCAAGGATAAAGATACATTCTGGTTAGTTACCCAATACTTGTTTTGCAAAGTCTGCTGTTGAAAACAGAATTGCATCACACTGGGTGATTTTGCAATACATGGAAGAAACCTAACATCCAAAGTTAAACAAGTTTCAGCCTTAGGTGTATGATTTGGAATTATTTAGTTATAGAAAAATGGGAAACACTAAAATGTTCCATGTTTAAAACAGAGGTGAATAAAGACAGAAAAATACATGTAAAGAAAAGTTCATGCATTTTAATACTCAATTTGGAACTTGCATCTCATTTGGGGATAAAGGCTAATTTGAGTCCACTGAATGTCCTAAAATGTTTGGATCTTCAATTCTCTGGCACCCCAGTGAAAATTCAAGTAACACCATTGAAGACAATGTAGTTACACAGGATTTAGGGCTGGATCCAAAGCCCATTAATTTCAAGGGGAGTCCTTCCATTCAACTTCCATGAATTTTGGATCAGGCCATTATACCAGACTTGGCCATGGGGATATGGATGGCATATAGCATTTGCCTTTAACAGTCCCAAGTGTCATAGAAAATGCATATACAAATTATTTTAGATGGTTTTTTTTTTCAAAAATATGAACATGGAGTTCAAGTATAAGAGTAAATCTGTGCACTTTAAGGAAGTTGTGAAATTGCAGTTCAGGAAAGTGAACTGAGAAGGTAGTACAGGATCTGCTTCATAAAGCAAAAGGAAAAATGTATGGTTTTATCAATTAAGAACAACCCAAAAAGTTGACAAGTTATACTAGCCTGAGGCAGTTCTAACTTCTGCATAATCGGCACTTGAATGACAGGTAACCCAAACTTTCACTAATCTTAGCAGTATTGCATAATATAGGTTCTGTTTTCACAATGAGCTGCTCTTTGACTGTTTCCCCAAACTACATTGAATATACACTTTTAAGAGATTTATGCATGTAGGCTTTAACATTGAATTATTCTAAATTTTATTGGCTTACTCATATGTGCTGTAAACTAGGCTGAATTGGCATTAGCCAGTGAATCAAATTTTAGTACCCTGAAACAGTCAAAGCTGTAGAGCTCACTATCATGATTCACACAATAAACCATTAAAATCCTGAAACCACATTCTTGTAACAATGATTGTAATAGCAGGCTGGCAAAATATTCAAACCAATGTAGTTTCCCTTTCAGTCAGAACATAGTAGACATTTTGGCCTTTCTTAATAGTGCACCAGACAAATGGTAATCAGAGAATTAAAGATCACAGGAGTCTGTTGCAGTCGTAGAAATGGTTTGTTGCTAGTGTTGGGCTTGTAACTAGTAAGGTAGGATGAAAACTGGAAATAAAAAAATCAATGAATATTCACTGGAATTTTTAATTTAATATGCTTCAGCTATGTTTGCATTTGCTTTCAGTTAATTTTTACAAGATAGGGTTTTACTATCATGCGTCCAATAAACAAATATTAAGTTCATATACTTGAAAATATGCAGTGTATTTAATATTAAATAAGGTTATACAAGCATTTACAATAGAAGCCTGATTATGAGTTACACTCATCCAATCAAGAAAATGATGCAATATCATGTGACTTATGACTTGTCACAGCCAGGCAACACAACTCAAATAGCAAGTCAAAGCACATTAACTTTGTAAGTAAACAAATAGACAATTTTTAAAAAATTGTGATCCACTCACTGATATTTTGCAAACAATCCCCCGCATACCTTCTAATAAAGTATTTACTACTGAAGAGTAAATGTCAAAATGACAAAAACATTTTAAAAGGACAAAAGTAGCATGAATATTTAGTATTGTATCTAGTAAAACATCTTGCACAATGTCTGTGAAATTCTCTGGGAACAAAATACATATAGTCCACACTAACACTGCATAATGATCAGCCACAATGTAAGGGGGCGGGGGGAATAGAACAGAAGCTGAGTAAATTAACTAGTTTAGGACTCAGGCAGACTTTAAATATAGCTGTTGTAAATGTAAAGAAAATATCAAATGCTAGTGCCACCTATTGTTGAGAATAGAGAACTAGAACTTATTCTTGCTAATTTGCATAATTCCAAAGAATGGTATAATGGGAAAATAACTGGTAATGTTTGATTGCTTGTTACATATCTAATGCTAAAGTGTTATGGATGTGTTTTGTATTGGATTATTTATTTAAGCTCTGATTTTGCAAAGAGTGCTTCGTTAGTGTTAGTGCTTAACCCTGATCTCAATGGGACTACTCACTGGCTTAAGGTTAAGCACATGCTTAAGTGTTTGAGCCAAAATCTCTGATCCTGCAAAGTGTTACTAGATAAAATTAACTGCAACATCCAAAGCACTGGAAAGAGATGACTGGGAGCTCAGGAATGTGGGGGGGATGGGTTGGTGGATGAATGACTACATAGCTCCATTTCAACCCCATCTTGTGGAAAAAGCTGTGCACCAACTTCATGACATACAGCAGTTTTGAAGGTGAAGACTACATTGGGAATGATGGAAAGACAGATCTGCCACTCACGAGCCAGGAGTGGAAGATTGTGTTACCTGCAATCAACACTGCATACCGCCATTTATTCAGAATATGACTTGGATAGATGGTTACACTGCTCCTGCCTCATTCTGTAGCATTCTCCATAGCGATTTCAGTGGGTATATACTAAAGTGTGCACCACTGTTCATGGATAATCTGGGGATTTAGGTCTGTAAATTATAGAAGGTAAGAAACATATATTGAATACAGATCTGGATTGGGATTTAGAAAGAACAACTTTAAAGTTCAGGATCTGGGATCTGCTCCCTTTCCTCAAAAGAGAGCTAGCTTATATCAGCCTCTGCACCTTGCCAGTGCAAGCTTTGGGTCAGCAATAAAGCCTGGGGTAGTTGCAAAAATTATTTCAAATACTCCCAAAGTTTGGTTTCCAGGTTTTCATTTGGATCCATCTCTTGCTGTACCTATCATGGTTTGATACTCAGGTGAAATAGCAAATTTTTATCCAGGTTCCCACCACTCCCTCTGGGCATTTTTTCCTGTCTTTCACATCTCCAGATGTCCCAGAGGATCAGTGACAAACACAAAATTCTTTGCCTGGTATTAGCCAATGAGCAAGTAGTAACAGGCATTTTAAATCATAATTTGCTGAAAGCTCCTCTTAGCTTAGCTGTTGGAATAATTCAACATATCTAGTTCAATGTGGTAATATATTGACAATTTCTTCTGCAGGTCACATTTATCACAGGTAATTGTATATTCCAATCATGTATAAATCTTGCTCGAACAAATATGAATGAGATAATCAAATGGAGCAGAGGATGGGTTTGTGGTTAAGGCACCTAGAGACAGGAATTGAATCCCCTCTATCAGACATTCTGTATGTCTTTGGGGCAGTCACATAGTCTCTCTGTACCTCAGTTCTCTATGTGTAAACAAGAATGGCACTTCCTTTCTCCCAACCTTTGTCTTGTCTACTTAGATAATGAACTCTTCAGGGCAGGGACTGTCTCTTAGCTTGTATGCATACAATGCCCAGCACAACAAGGGCCTGTTGTCATTTGGGCTTCTGAGCACCAGTGGGGAACTGGATTAGATGATCCATATGGGTCTGTTACCACTTTACTCGATCTCAACTGCATTTGAACATCAGGGAGAACTTTTGTGCTGAAACATATATTTATATTAAACCATGAGCCTAAACTCCAGGATTTAGTGCTGACCTCTGGAATAGCCCAGGCAGTTTACACAGTGTGTGGCAAATTATGCTGCAGAGTCTGACATTGATCACACTCATGCTGCCATACAATGCTGCCTATAATTGCAGCATGAATGAGCTGTAGCAGTTGATGCTGTGAATGAAATGTTTGATGGAGAAAAATGAAGTCTGTCCTGACAGGTGGTTAGCAAGGGAAAATTAAAATCACATTTGACAATGTTCAAAAATACCAAAGCCTGGCTGGAGGATTATGTAGGGATGGTGAAATACTAAGGATTGGCTGATCCTTTCTTCTCCCTCTTGCCCAAGTCTGTCTTATCCTGGAATATAATACTATGCAACTCAAGAAACTGACATACTACTGAACTATGAATCCACGTGGCAACATCAGCTGCAGGAAACAGCAGCCAGGGCCAGTTCTACCATCACAGCAGAACACCAGTTGCCTGAGGCTGCAAAGTGCTTAGTGGCTGTTTATTGTGCAAATAGCTGTGGGCTATGATGAGGTTAAACATTTCATAGTTTACCCAGAGAGCAACAAAAACCCTAAAGCTAGCAACTGTGATAGTCCAAGTAACAAGAAAATGTGTTAGACTTCCACTTACCAAAGTAGCAGAAATATAGCATGGGTTCTCTGTTGTGCAACAAGAATGCACAATACCACAGATCGGCTCAAGGAAAGACATGGGGCTAGATTCACCCTTGATTTACACTAGCTTCTGTGGGCATAAACCCTCCAGCGGTACAGTTGGTCGGGGAGAAGTTGCAATAGTAAAAAGTAGTGAATCTTCCTGCTACCAGGGAGCCAAGATGGAGACATGCGCAGGCCAGTCAGAAATGGGGTCATTCAGCATATTTCCTCATCAGACTCCACAGTGGAAACTCCAGCTAGTCTCCCCAAGAAGCACTGTAGGGCACCATAAGCCCCTCTGGTGAAAGTGGGCACATTTTATTGAGCTTAGCCATTTTCGTGTCAGCACCAATCACTAGGGAGCACATCCACTAATCAACAGCATATGAGGGTAACAGAGGAGTCCTAGTACCAGGAGGCAGAGATCAGCTTTAACATAGATGCATGCTTGTGTTTGTAAACTAGACTGATTGATTGCAGAAGAGGAGTGAGTGGGACAGTAAATCCAAAGGCAATGGGACACCCATGCCCAAGACCCATGCCTATAGGATACCCATGTTCTGACTCAAGGGTATCATAAATGGTGGCTACCTGAACAAAGTCAGAACTTCATTGTACCAAGAGTCTACTACTCATAAGAGATATGGTAGCCTTGTTCACATTCTATTCTACACATGTTCTTCTGCCGCTCCCATCATTGTAGTACCCATGTGCCTTCCAGTAGCGCATTAAGAAATGTGACTAACATCCATGGTTCATTCTTTCTCTCATCCTCCCCCACCCCCCAGGAGGAGAATTGTGTGTGCAGGGGAGTGTTTTGGTTTGGTACGTTTGGGGGATTTAAAAAAAAATACACATTGCTCTGTGTTTATGTTAGAGGAGGCAGGTTGGAGAAATGCACCTTATACTTGGAGAGGAAGGTGGTAAGTTTGTGATTGTCCTTAGTTCCTGTGGGAGTTCATTCCAAGCCTTGGACCGGCCACCAAACAAGCTGTTTCCCACACAGATGAGCTTTATTCTGGAGTCTTTCCTGAGACCAAACTCACACAAAAAATTAATGAGAGAAGTTAATCCCATATGATCCCTGTTTTAAAGATGAGATTAAAGTTGGACATCAATTTTCTGAGAGAACATTTTTTGGTCAGTAATGTAATTTCTTCACCATTGAAATGTCCCAGGAATATGTTGATTGTGGTTAAGCATCCATCAGAAACCTGCCTGGTTTCCTGCTAGCTTACCCACCCAGCTTCATGGCTCCTCAGCAGCCCATTTGCATGAAAAATGTTGATGTCTTGCATGACATCTGAAGACATTAGCCCAAGTTGAGACTGAAAGTCCATAGCAGAGCTGGAAACAGAATTTATGTCTTCCCACTCCCAGTACTGTGTTTTACCCACCATGCATACAACCACCCTCATAGGTCATTAAACTCTTGCATTTAAGAAAGGACACAGTAAGTAAACTTTTTCACCCTTTGTTGGTGCAAGATTGTTCACTACACTCAAATGCTTTTTCATTCTGCTACAAAATGACTTAAGTAATGGGGTTTCTATTACCTTCTTTGGGAGGTTATTCCAACTCTAACAGAGTTCACTGTTAGGAAAGGTTCCCTGTTCTTCAGCCTACATTTTCTTTTGTTCAGTTTCACCCCATTTTTCTGAATTAAGCCTCTCTACCTCCTTGGTATTTTCACCTGATACTTCACCCAACCTGTCTCTCTTCATGCACCCTTTGTTCCTTTTTCTCACAAGCACTTCCATTCCTTGATGCCTCCGCCTCCTTCATGATGTTCTGCTCCTTGCAACGTCCCTCCTCTCAGAGCCTACCTTTTCCCACATGCCCACAAAGTAATGTTCTTTAAACAATTTAAAAACACTTGTAACTTTGAAGACAAGCTGAAATCTAGAGCATGTTGTATCATATAGGCAGCCCCATAACTTATTCTGTATACTCTTCCCTCTCTCTCCTTTTCCCTGTTATAAATTCCCATGACATCCTGCCTTGTAAGATCAGTTTAGATTGTAAGTCCTTTGGGGCACAGACTGCATCCTTACTCAAGGTGTCAGGAGTCATGCAGACATGGCATTATATACAAAAGCTAAATCATAATGAAAAATACCTTTGGCAATTTATAAAAGCCATTTGTGCTTCTGATTGCGAAAACAGTTAAATGAGCTTACAAAACGCCTGACAGAAAATCTTTGGCTGTACTGTAGAACAACATATTGTACTTGGGAAAGGATCTGGACTGGAGTAATACACACAAGACTATTATGCTATAATGACCAAATCCTCTTATTTTTGTCTTGTGTAGAAATGCTTGGATCCCAGTCAAACCTAAGCTATTTCACTTATATGCAGCCTACCCCGGATACGTCAGAAGGCACCAGGCACAACATTGCTTGTGCTACTAAGCTGTTCCATGATCTTCAACTCTGGGTACCAAGTTATTGACAGATTACAATTTTCTTTGTTGAAATGCTGACTCTTGCTGTATGGTAGTGAGAATTACATTAAGAAGCTGTTGGCTATGTTACATACACTGGGCCAGACCCCCTGCTTGCATAAATTGGCAGAGATATATTTCTGTCCTCTCTAGATATATATTCTATCTCAGGTACTTCTATGGCCTGCATAACCATGGTATCTGAAAACTCACAGTCTTTAATGTATTTACCTCACAATACATGGTGAGGTAAGAAGAACTATAAACCCCCAGCTGCAGCAGAGAAGGATTTGAACCTACAACTTCTAAGTTCTAATATAGCAGTCTAACTACTGGACCATCTGTCCTCGTGCAGCTAATAGATCTATAGCAGTTTACACTAACTGAGCCTCTGGCTCATTAAGTTAATTTTTGTTAATTGATACATTGCAATGCCTTATTTATGCATGGCAATCTAAAACATGCATAACACACTGAACAAAAACAAAAATCCTGTCCCCAGGAGCTTAGAATAAAAAATCCACAAACAGCTACAGTTTAAAAAAGAGAGTGACATGAGGAAGTTAGCTTTGGTGAACTGAAAACCTTGTATTCTGGGATTGGAAGGGCTTTTCTCAATTATAGCCTGACCACTCTTGCTACTGCTTGTAAACAGGAAAGGTATAGGATGTTCAAATAGTGACTCACTTGAATTGTTTATCGGAGCCTGGAAACAGTCACCTCCTTTTTAACTAAACAAATCTGTGAATTATGATTCATCATGATTGTTCATTAATGTAAGAGACTTTGTACTGTATCGCCAAGGTGATTTATTTACACTTCATTTTATTAATGCCAGTACTTACCACTTACAGAGCTCTTATTATCCAGAGATCTCAAATGCATGTTACAAGGATATCTGATTATCTGTGTGTTACTGATGAGGAATTGAGGGACAAAGAGGTTAAGTGACTTGCTGAAGGTCACACAGGTAGTCAGTGGCAGAGATGGGACTATAACTCTGCTTTACTGGCTCTCAATCTGGTGCTATAATATCTGGATCATGCTGTCTCCTTTGCTGTTACATTATTTTGAATATTAAGCTCTATTTGCATTACTGTAGCACAGTAAAATCTCATTAAAGATAGTGAACATGAACAAGAAATTTGGTAGGTGAATGTTCCCAATGTATTCTATTCTGCATCTCAGTCATCAGTGTGTAAAAAAATATCCTGAGAACTTTAGAGGAAGAGGACAATCTCTCTGCTCCAAATCCAGCTGTCCTTGTACAGTTGTTATTCTAGCACTGAAGTCAATGTGAGAATGGCCAGAATAAGGACTGAGGGATCCTCATGTTAGCAACAACAAGGTGGTCAGGGAAAGTGTGGGACCCTTACTGGATGAGGGAGGCAACCTAGTGATTGATGATGTGGAAAAAGCTGAAGTACTCAATGCTTTTTTTGCCTCGGTTTTCACAGATGAGGTCAGCTCCCAGACTGCTGCACTGGGCAGCACAGTATGGGGAGCAGGTGAGCAGCCCTCAGTGGTGAAAGAACAGGCTAAGGACTATTTAGAAAAGCTGGACATGCACAAGTCCATGGGTCTGGATCTAATGCATCCGAGGGTGCTGAGGGAGTTGGCTGATGAGATTGCAGAGCCATTGGCCATTATCTTTGAAGACTCGTGGTGATCGGGGGGAGGTCCCGGACAATTGGAAAAAGGCAAATATAGTGCCCATCTTTAAAAAAGGGAAGAAGGAGAATCTGGGGAAGAACAGACTGCTCAGCCTCACCTCAGTCTCTGGAAAAATCATGGAGCCGGTCCTCAAGGAATCCTTTTTGAAGCACTTGGAGGAGAGGAAGGTGATCAGGAACAGTCAACATGGATTAACCAAGGGCAAGTCATGCCTGACCAACTGATTGCCTTCTATGATGAGACAACTGGCTCTGTGGATATGGGAAGAGCAGTGGACACGATATATCTTGACTTTAGCAAAGCTTTTGATATGGTCTCCCACAGTATTCTTGCCAGCAAGTTAAAAAAGTATGATTTGGATAAGTGGACTGTAAGGTGGACAGAAAACTGGCTAGATCATCAGGCTCAATGGGTAGTGATCAATGGCTCTATGTCTAGTTGGCAGCCGGTATCAAGCAGAGTGCCCCAAGGGTCGGTCTTGGAGCCAGTTTTGTTCAACATCTTCACTAATTATCAGCAAGTTCACGGATGACACTAAGCTGGTGGGAGAGGTAGATATGCTGGAGGGTAGGGATAGGGTCCAGAGTGACCTAGACAAATTGGAGGATTGGGCCAAAAGAAATCTGTTGAGGTTCAACAAGGACAACTGCAGAGTCCTGCACTTAGGACGGAAGAATCCCATGCACTGCTACAGGCTGGGGACTGACTGGCTAAGTGGCAGTTCTGCAGAAAAGGACCTGGGGATTAAAGTGGACGAGAAGCTGGATATGAGTCAACAGTGTGCCCTGGTTGCCCAGAAGGCTAACGTCATATTGGTCTGCATTAGTAGGAGCATTGCCAGCAGATCAAGGGAAGTGATTATTCCCCTCTATTTGGCACTGGTGAGGCCACATCTGGAGTATTGTGTCCAGTTTTGGACCCCCACTATAGAAAGGATGTGGACAAATTGGAGAGAGAGTCCAGCAGAGGGCAATGAAAATGATTAGGGGGCTGGGCAGATATGCCAAACCCACGAAAAAATACACAGACATTGGCCTTGTTTTTGGCTTAATTGGCTTGCGAGTTGCTTGTTGGCTAGGTTTTGGCTTGTTGTTTGTTTGGCTTGTAGCTTGTTGTAGCTTGTTGCTTTTTTTTTTGATTGGCTCCTGGCAAGCAGGGGCAAGGGTGGGCAAGCAGGGGCGAGAGAGTCAGGGGTGCACAGCAAGCCCACCACACTCCCAGACTGCACGCCGGGGGGATCTAGTCACATAGAGTGTTGGGGTTCTTAGGGATTGCCTTGTTTTGGCCTTGTTTTGAAATGGGATTAGCTTGATTTTTGGCTTATTGTGAAAGTCGGGGTGCTTATTTACTGCATGAAAGTTGGCAGCTGTGGGGCTGGGGCGCATGACTTACGAGGAGAGGCTGCGAGAACTGGGCTTATTTAGGCTGCAGAAGAGAAGAGTGAGGGGGGATTTGATAGCAGCCTTCAACTACCTGAAGGGGGGGTTCCAAAGAGGATGGAGCTAGGCTGTTCTCAGTGGTGGCAGATGACAGAACAAGGAGTAATGATCTCAAGTTGCAGTGGGGGAGTCTAGGTTGGATATTAGGAAACATTATTTCACTAGGAGGGTGGTGAAGCACTGGAATGGGTTACCTAGGGAGGTGGTGGAATCTCCATCCTTAGAGGTTTTTAAGGCCCAGCTTGACAAAGCCCTGGCTGGGATAATTTAGTTGGGGTTGGTTCTGCTTTGAACAGGGGGTTGGTCTAGATAACCTCCTGATGTCTCTCCCAACCCTAATCTTCTATGATTCTATGATCTGCTCCCCTATGTCTAGGTTTAATCATTTTGCCTTTCTGCCACTGATCAGAAAAGTAGAATCTATGACCAAGAGTGAAGCACCTTCAAAGAGAATTGGGAGCAGATATGTTGTGCAGCTTCTGGATGGAAAGGGGGAGGGCTAAGTCTTTTGTTTAATTTATCTGCAATCTGATTATAATTCTGTACAGGATTCTACCTGTACATCTACCTTGATGATTCTCAGGAGAGTGTGGAAAATATGATAAGGTGACAAAAGTGAATTAGAGAATGGAATGGAGATCAGTCATAAGGGTCAAGAGATTTCGGAAGAATACAAGAGTGCTGAAAGAGCTCTGGGGGAGGTTCCACATTGCTGGGATATATCCGAGGCTATGGGGCATTTCAAGGTGGAGGGCTGTGACAACATCAACATGGAGCCTGGGGTAGCTGAAGGTTTCTGAATTTGCTGTGGGAATCTGGAATAAGCAAGGAAGGCACTGTAGAAAAAAAATCAAAGGAAGCATCACTGTGGATAAGGGAGGGAAGATGGTTCATTCAAAAAAGAACTGATGAAGAAACACTAGTGAAGTCTCCAGATTTAGAGCAAAAGATGAATCAGAGGATATTTGCCCTGAAGTCAACGTTGAGATTATGAAAAATTATTGCTTAGCCTTAAGAACCATTATCACTGTGCTCAGCACTACATGAAACACAGATAAAGACTGCCTTGCTGGAGGATTTTACAGTCTAAGGCTCTTGTCCAGCAAAGAGCTCCACACAAGCAGGCACCATGGGGAGGCCCATTGACTCCAACAGAGCAGTGGTCAGGCACAGTAGCCCATCCAGGAGTAAGAGCTTGCAAAATCAGGGCATAGGAGACAGAGAGAAGACAAGATACACTGCAATAATCGTAAGCCCTTAGGGTTGCATCTGAAGCTCATTGAAGTCAATGGAAAAAACTCTCATTGACGTCAGTGGGCTTTAAATCAGGCCCTTAGATGCCAATGTGACAGATTCCTTAGAAATATGGCAGAACGATACCGTAAATAGACAAAGAGATAGGAACAGCACAATCCTGGGGGCCTATGCAGCACCGGCTCATACTGCCCTGGGTTCTAACCAAAAGCTGTTAGTTTTCACTGGAGACTGAAGTCCTAGTTTTGGTGTATCTTGTCAGAATAGTAGAGCAATAATAAAACACAGGACTTTGCTTTCAGTTTCCATGGTGCCCCAAGTGGAAAGTTGAAAACCTGCTGAAAGAGCATCACATGAACCATTATTAATAAATTATGCATTGAGTCACTGATTACAGCCACTCTCAAGAAGAATTCTTAAAATAAAAAATGCATTCTTTATTATGGCTTTATTCATGCTTTTCTGCATCCCAGTGCTTAGACTTTCTATTTTTAACATATTTTATTCATATTATTTAAATGCAGGCAGGGCTTTTGTTCTCTGCTTTGTAAAGGGATTAAAAGATTGTTCCATATATATATATATATACTGGAACAATCTTTTAATCCCTTTACAAAGCAGAGCACAATATATATATATTTGAAGCTCACTTGAGAAATGATTATTCATTGACACAGAAAGAAATTTGCTTTTCCCACCTCTACAGTGAGCTTATTTATAACTAGTATTTGTATGCCTAGGTTATATAAATGCAGTGCTTTGCCAAAAACACGAGCATGCAGCCTTTTCAGTCCTTGTATATAAGTTGCTCATGAGAGTGCAAATCCCAGGTTTTAGCAGAAAATTGCATAAATCTAGTGGCCTGTTTGCCATCTGTTCAATCATTTTTTTCTGGACTGTAAAGTGGAAAATGTAGGATTTATAGAAACCACATGCAAAGATTCATGTTTACTTCTGCCAGGGCTTGCTGTCACAGCAGCCTTTAAAGCAGATATGCAAGCCATGCAAAACTCAATTGCTCCACTGGTTGTTCCTGACAAAGATGTATAATCATGAAAAGTATGCTTTTGTATTATAAAATGTTCTGATAACTCAAAGCAATTCAAGACTTCTTTTATTTCCCAGTAGGATAGTCCTATTGAAATGGGTCATGTTATCTTTATGGAGACCTGAGGTAAGGAAGATCTCCTCAATTAAAAGGGACATAGGAAAGTTTAGAACAAATTTTAAGGTAGGTCTAATTGGGTGCTAATCTGGGAGTCTGGCCCATTCTGATATTTTCTCTTGCTTTAACCCAGTGTTTATGCACCAAAACAATTTAGAAATAAAATCAGTATTTATATAGGATTTCTATGTATGCATTGTTACGGTCGTGTGTATAATCAGTTCAGACTATGCCATATTGATTCTTAATGCAGAACAAAGAACAGAACATTTCAAATGAATGAAAAAGCCAAACATAACCATAATATTTAATCTTGTTTTCCGGAAGTGTTCAGTTAGCTGCAGGGTTAACAGACACATATGATTTTCTTTCATGTGGTAATATTGCACAAAAAACTCAAACCCCACCTGTTCTGTAATGTATTTCCATAGGTATTCTACTGCACTGGCTGTGCCTTTAGGCAGCAAGCTCTTTTAGACAGATTCTTATTTGTACAGCACATTTTAGCTGTTGTACAAGGGTGTGTGCATCCACTATATGATATGGCTGCCACATTTTGCAGATTAGGCAAATTGAGACACAGAGGTTAAAGTCAAAAGTTTCAAAGTTGGGTGCTTAAATTTGGGGACCTAAATAAATGGCCTGATTTTCAGACGTGCTGAGAACAGATAGCTCCCACTGAGTTCAATGAGGTTGCACAGGCTGTCGGGATAAAATTTGATCCCTTTACTATTTATATTAAAGTACCTCTTTGTTTTTTGTGGTTGGTCAGGTTTTGGGGGGGTTTTTTGTGGGGGAGAAGGGGTTAACAAAAAGAGATTGAGGCTGCCCATTACAGATGGCTGAGGAAGATATTACACATTTCATGGAAAGACAAAACAAATGTGAGAATAAGGGATCTGACAAAGCAGGGAATTAGGAAATATCAAAGAAAGAAGACGCAGGTGGTTGGAACATACACACTGTAGAGAACATGGGAGGCATGCTAGGCAAGCATTGAACTGAGTACCCAAGGGAGGAAAGGAAAAGTCAGGAAGGTCAAGGAAGAACTAGCAGAAGACAGTAATAGAGGGTCTTTAATACACTGGCATCACTTGAGAAGAAGTACCACAGCTAGCAAGTGACCATAATAAATGGAGGAACTGTTTTATCTGATGTGTCAGTGGTAAGGTCTAAGGTAAGGTCTA
This sequence comes from Terrapene triunguis, assembly GCF_002925995.2. Classification (NCBI taxonomy): domain Eukaryota; kingdom Metazoa; phylum Chordata; order Testudines; family Emydidae; genus Terrapene; species Terrapene triunguis. The sequence continues at coordinate 58,874,958 of NW_020664393.1, forward strand.
AGGTAAGGATTACAGTAGCACCTAGAAGCCTGAACTGAGAACAGGGCCCCATTGTGCTAGGTACTGTATATACAGTTAGCAAGAGAGAGTCCACGACCTAAGGGGTTTACAGTGTATACAGACCAAGAGATTAAGAGCATACCTACACAAGGACCTATCATAATCTGGCTCTACATATTTGTCTGAATAATACCTTGTGGCAGTGAGTTCCACAGGTTAATTGTTTGTTGTATAAGAAGCCTTTTCCTTACACAAGTATTAAATCTGTTGATTTTGATACTACAACATGTCCCGATGTTTTTCATATATATTAATTTTGTATTATAGGAAAGGGAAAACTGATTTACCCTTCATTATTTAATATATCTCAGTCATGTCACCTCTTTGAACCTCTCCTCATATAGGAGGTTTTTCATTCCTTTAACTATATGGTTGTCTCTCTCTGGACACTGTGCATTTATGTCATATGCTTTTGGGGATAGGATGACCAAGCACAAACACTATTCCAGATGAGGGCATACCATCAATAATATACTATTTTTAGCATTATTCTCTGTCCCTTTCTCAACACCTTGTTTGTTTATTGTCGACAGCTGGACAGTGTACTGAAACAGACTGGGAGAATCATATAAAGATAGTATGTTAGATATGTATGAGATTATATATAAAATGTGGAGGCTATATAAGATGATGTTGCCATTTATTATTTATATTACGCTAGTGCCTAGATACCAACTGAGGAATCGGGTCCTGTTATGCTAGGCATGAGCAGAATAAGAAACATTCCCTGACCCACCAAGCTTATAGTCTAAACAAATAAGGCAGAAACAGGTAGGGGACAGGGATATAAACACATGAAGGGTGATGATTTACAAGTGTTGTGTTCGTGCCACATTTGGGGGAGGGTGGAATGAAAAGGAAGATTGGGGCTTGAGGGTTTTGTTTTTATTTAATTTTTTGGGTGGGGTTTTCCAGCTAGAAAGTGCCAAATTCTCTTTATCTCTTTGCTTAGTTACATTTTAGTCATTTGGAAATGTTTGCCTTTCCAGAGGAAGTTTTTACTCATATGATCTAAGGCTTTTTGATAAAAGTGGTAAGAGTACTGGCAGGACTTAAAAGTGCTAGAGCAGGAATGTAGGATGTTCGCTTCTAACAGATGGATCCTGTCCCACAGTGATAGGGGAAGGTCTTGCCATTTGCCAACATCCAGATGCAATTTTGAAGTATGGGAACCTAGTTGTCTATGGGTCTGATTGTGCTTCTGTATGGGTGACACCCATTGTAATACCATGGAAGTGCTACAGGATAGAACTCCAGCACTATTCTCATTAGCATGTCATCCCATGGCTTTGCTATTGGATTTATTAATTATTTTTTTCTATTTAACTAGTTTTCATGGAGTTTAATATGACTAGATCCAAGAACCAGAAATATAGGACTCTCAATTTTTTTGATAGACTAAGATCAGAGCCAAACAAAAATGAAAGGAGGGCATAGATCCTCATACCCTCAGAGTGTCTAGATCAGCTATTTCTGGTACAATGCAATTATTGAACATTCATATACAACACCATGAGATTAAAATATACATTATCTCTGCCCCAACTGGATTACAATCTAAATTAGACAGAATGTGAAAATGGGGAAAGAATAAAGAAATATCAATGAAAAAAGATAAAGAACTTCTGAAATTACTTCTGATAATCAGTTTTCTGCTTTTAGTGCTTCTAGTAGATAACCTTAGATTGAAAATAGCTGAGGTTGTATTGAACATAAAAGATAAATGTAGGATGGAAATTATGAATAAGCATAACCACACAGCAAACAAAGCTGAAAATACCAGGAAATATTAGACATGTATAGTTCATGACAATGGAGCTTCTTGGCATTTCATAAACTTTAGAAAATTATATTAAAAAGGGAGACAGTTCAGAGTTTGGGCCTTCTGCTGACAACTCATTTTGGAGCGTAGCACCTGATTTCATTTCTGGAAATGAGTGCATTTACATGGAAGAGTGGGTAGGAGAATGGACTGTGTCATAAGAGCTGAGCTCTATTCGTGGCTGTGTGACCTTCTACAAATCATTGTGATACTCCCCAAGGTACCCAGGGGTGTGAAGCACCCTCAGCACCACCTGCCCTTAGCATGAGGGAGTCTTGTCCGTTCCTGCTGTGGATCAGTTCTCTGAAACCATCAGCCTCTGGCAACACAAACACTGCCTTCCAGATCCCAGCAGACCTCACTCTCTGTACAGGTTAGCAATAGTTACACACCAACTCACAAGTCCTCAGAGAAATTTCCATAGTGTCCAGCCCCTTATGCACTGGACACTCACAGAATCACCAGGTCTGCCATCCCCAAAGGAACAGCACACACCAGCCTGTAAACTTCAACTCAGGATCTCCACTTTAACACCACAGCACTGAGATATATTTAGAGTGAAAACAAGAATAAGTTTATTATCAAAGAACAGAGATTCAAGTGATAGTGAGTGAGAATATTGGAAACAAATGGTTACATATAAAAACAAAATCATAACACTTTCTAGAGACTAAACTTAACTAACAGGTTAACCTCCTATCTAAAGAAGCTTATCTCACCCAAAGTGCTCTCCAAGTCTGGTTGAGATCCCTCTTTCATGAAGAAAATGCACTGTCTGTTATTTCCTAGGTGAAGGATGACAGGGTATCTATTTTGTCCACCAAATATAGTAGAGCAAACTTTGATGGGCACTCAAGATACAGTCCCCCCTCTCCTACTCCTGCTGTTTGCCTCTTCCTGTCACTTTTCTCCCTTTCAGATTTTTGCAATGCTCCATTAACATTCAGTTCAGATTGGTCATATTAGACCCATTGCAAACTATACAATACTTTATTTACATGTAAACAGCCAGCTAGACAAATATTTCTTGTCTGACAGGAAATCCGTTTTTCATATTTGCTGATGACCAGTCCCTAGACACAAACCTTATATTTCAGTTTATGTGCATAACTCCTTACACAGCATCTGTGCATGTGTTTCACAGTGATACTGATGACCAGTTTGACACCAGCTGTCATTTGAGACCTCAAAAGACACTCTTTAGTGAATTAGAATGTATACACCAGACTCACAACATCTCTGTAAACCTGTTGCACCCCCTTGCCAGTTGACAGTAAAAGTTTCTTGTGGCACAGTCACTTAATCTCACTGTACCTAAGCTTTCCTATCTCTAAAAATGGGGATAATAATGCTTATTTGCCCACCTTTAAATGCTTCGAGATCCACAGCTGAGATGTGCTAAGTAATGTTATTGTTATTTCACACCCTTCAAAGACAAATGGATAACAAAACATCTGATCCTAGTAACTGCCAAGAAAAGCCTGTACAAGCCCATCTTATCTGAAGACATGACATTTCCTAAAGGAGCTATTATGCGATTACATAACTTCGGAAAAATATCACCTCTGAAACATGATATTATTGGAAGTAATGCTACAGCATTAGTCAATCAGCAACAGCAGATATGTCACTTTTAATAGTACCGGTTCTGCGGTGGCACTTGCTCTTGTGTTGCAATTCAAAACAAAGGCAAGTGTAGAAAGTTGAGTAGTGGGAGTGATAGTAGTGATGCCAATCCATGCGGTAAGAATAATGCTATGTTTTCTGTCTATACAAGTTTGAACTTGACAGGAGGAATGGACTATTGACATGACACAATTAAGCATTGAAACTTATTAAAGCTGCACTAAAAGAATTCAGAGCTTCCATGGGCGGGTTAGTTTATGAAACTTCAGAGAAGGGGATAATAAGTCTTCAGTATATCTTGTTTAATTTGGCTATTTAAAATTGCTAACTCTTTCTAACATGGCTCCTTTTATAGGCATCACATTGTAGAGCTGAATTATACTTTTACTAGACTGGGGTTTTCTCAACATGTGAAATATTTTGGATCAGATTCCATGTGCCCAAACCACGTGTTGGTTTCCAAACCCTGCTTTGATGCACAGGGATAGATTAGATAACCCAGCAGAAATCTTTTCCAGTGCAAATGATTCCCCCCGCTCTGTACACTATGGACAATTTATAAAAAGAACCTTCTGGCATATCTGACCATGTATGAAATGTAATTATTCTGGTTATAATGTGTGGCATACAGTATCTGTGCCAATAGTCCCTGTAATTAGATGACTTATTGGATTGCAAGTATGAAAAATCATTGACTTAATTCAAAGAAAAACGTATGTGACCTTGAAAGACCTCAAAATATATCCAGTCACCAAAAGGCATCATCGTGCTAAACAGCTGTTAAAATGACATCAAGAGCTATGCAAACAGCCTGGGTAAAGTAGAAGGGGTGTATAAATGATCCTTTTGTGCCTCTTACCCCAATCCTGGAGCTGTTTTTTTGTTGACCCAATACTCTAGACAGATTTGAGCAACTTTATGGATGATCTAAACTACACCAGTAGCCAAGGGCCCCAAAGGGGTATTCTGTCAGTCAGGGCTAACTGGGACATAGGGATATCCTGAACATGCCCCTTTACCCTGGGCCATGCTGCCTATGCTGGGGTGAGGATTAAAAATGAGGGATAGTATAGGAGCCACTGCAGCAGCTCTTGCCATCCCAGGATACCCTAGTGTAGCGTGGGAGGGTGAGGGTGAGAGGGAGATAATCCACTTGCCATCTACCAGCCTTAGGGGAGTTTTATGCAGTGGAACCCTTACATAGCTGTTCTATTGGACCTGAGAATCAGGACCTAGTAGTTCAGAAAATGCTTATTTTATAACATAGTCATGGGAAGATATCTTTAACATGGAAAAAGATAATATCCAACCATATACTGCACCAAGGTGGGGGAAGTCTGCCAAGTGAACTGAGGTAGTTCAATATCTACACCATTGACTTTTTTCCCCATATACTGGCCCATAAGTGCTGTGCGTATTCAGCATCTCTGAAAAATCAGGCTACTTAAGGTTTGATCTAAAGCCCATTTCAGTCAATAAGAGTCTTTTCATTGACTTCAATGAGCCTTGAATCAGATCCTTAGTTAAGCACAAAAATGAGGATTTCAGTATGTAACTTTAGAGACCTAATTTGAACATTTTGGCAATCCCAGTGACTCTGAACTTAGATTCTTCTTCATTAACGTGGAAATATTCTTCTAACAAATTCATACTAGAAAATTCTAGGTTAGGAATTAAAGATAAGCAAAAAAGGTAGAAATAAGATATGAATTACACTTACATGGTGCATTTATTTTGTACAAATACAAAATGCATTAATGTAGAGCTTGATGCAACCTTTAAAAAAGTATAAGCAGAGACACCAATTCAATATATAGTAAAACATTTTAAACACAAGGAACAAAAACAGAACTGGAAATAATAGGGGGGAAAAATACCACTACAGATAACCACAGTGAGATCCCTGGCTAAAAATAATAACCTAACTTAAAGCCTTGCTGGCCAGAGATGGCTGAGGAAATTATAAAGAGGCTTTTTATACACTGTTACAGTAGCTTTTTTTTTTTTTTTTACAGTAGATCTAGTTCATTCTTATTTATGTCAGAGTTGTTAAGTACAGTGAGCCTAATCCAGTGTCTATAGAAGTCAATGGAAAGATTCATTGGTTTTGGGTCAGGCTTTACGTGTACATTGTGTTCTCAACTGCATAAAGTTGGAATAAAAAAAATTCATTTGAAGTACAGTAGGCCCAATCCTGCTCCCACTAAAGCTAATGAACATATCAATATTAGAGCTGAGCAAAATCAGATTTTGGCGGAACCTTCTTTAATGGGAAAAAATGAAGATTTGTTGATACCAAAACGTTTCATGAATTCATGTTGGTTTCACTGAATTGAATCAAAACCAAAAAAATTCTGAAAAGTTGATATATTTCATTTTGATATTTTTGAAATGAAAGATTTTGATTTTTCAAGTCAAAACAACTTGGTTTAGAAATTGCCTTAAATTTTATTTGTTAAGAATGCAAAAATGTAAAAAACAAACACACATACAAAAAAACCAAACCAAAACAAAAAAAACCATGTCTGAAATCAAAGCAAACCGCTTTATTTTAGGTTGGATGAAACAAAATGATTTTTGACTATTCGATTTGCTGAAAACTTTGAAATATTTCATTTTCAAGTTAACCCAAAACATTTTTTTTCAGAATTATTCACTTCAGGCCCTCTATGTATACATCTCCTTGTTCTATTCCTTCCTTAAAGTTTTTCAGGAATTTAGTATTGCATCCATTATTTGTGCATCTTTACTTCATCATGACCCTTACAAATGGAGTCCTTGCTTTGCAGTATAATTTCTTCTTTTTTTAGGAATTTATTCTTACATCTACTCTTCATGATAAGCCTAAAAGTTTTATGCTACCTCCATTACTTGGGTAGTGAGGTAGGAAGGATGATCTGGTGTTTAATGCACTGGGCTAGGAGTCAGGAGAGCATTCAGTTCTGGCTCTGCCATAGGCTTCCTGAGAGACCTTGAGCAAGTCACTTAGAGTCTCAATTCCTTTTCAGAAAAATACGGATAATACTTTCTTTCAACAATCCTTTGTCTCTCTTGTGTATTTAGACTGCAAGTACTTCAGGGCAGGGATTATGTCTCTTATGTGGGACAGTACACCACCTTGCACAATGGGGCCCCAGTCTCAGTGGGGATCTTTAAGCTTCACTATGATAGTTAGCCTTGTTTTATATGTACACATTTTTATAACAGCCAAATGTATTTTAAGAAATATGATTTCTTCCATTTAAATAAGAAAAATGTTGGTACATATAATTACAATATGTGCAGTATTTAGCACTTATATTGATTTTGACATGTATAATATATTGTAGCACTGGTTCATCAGAGAGATGACAAAGTGATTTTCATGCTACCTTTGTTAAATTTGATACATGCACATAATGGCTTTTATTTGAATGTGAAATTACATGGATTTCTGGAATAAGATGGATATAGTGATTATATTCACAAATGGCCATGAGAAGCTTACTCTTATATTTCTTCACTTATGGCAAAGCTTATTTTCATATACACATTAATCACATTATATGTGTGATAATTCATTCTCCTCTATTAGAATGAATTCCTGGGAACATGTGTGCAGTCATTTTGCCAAACTGAAACTACAGCAAGGAGCCAGACCTATGAAAAATCTTTGCTCTCCTCTACTTACACCACAGAAAGAAACATCTGTATGAATGAGATATTGAAGTGTGTTTAATGTTGGCCTAACACTGTACCTGTTCACTCAGTGTGAGCAGAGTTAGGCCAGTGCTGGGCATTTTTGAAAATTCTGCACTCCATGATTTAAGGCCTGGTCTACACACAGATTTTGTACTGCTACAACTATTTTGGTGAGAGGTGTGATTTTTTTTTTACTGTAATAGTTATACTGATGTGACCCGTAGTGTGGATGCAATCATACCAATATTAAAGTGCTTAGCTCCTTCCCCTTTTTATATGGAAGGGAAGGGGAATAAACTATGTTGGCATAAGCACTTTATATTAGTGGTTCTCAAACCCGGTCTACCACCTGTTTGGGGAAAGCCCCTGGCGGGCTGGGCCAGTTTGTTTACCTGCCGCGTCCGCAGGTTCGGCCGATCGCAGCTCCCACTGGCCGCGGTTTGCCGCTCCAGGCCAATGAGGGCTGCGGGAAGTGGCAAGGGCCGAGGGATGTGCTGGCCACCCTTTCCACAGCTCCCATTGGCCTGGAGTGGCCAGTGGGAACCGCGATCGGCCAAACCTGCAGGGAAACAAACCGGCCCAGCCCGCCAGGGGCTTTCCCCAAACAAGTGGCGGACCTACTTTTTATCAGTATAACTATGTCCACACTAGCAGTGTTGTACTGCTGTACTGGTATAAGATGGTACAACGTTTGTGTTTAGAAAAGACCTTAGTTTAAAAGAGAAACACTATGGCACATTGAGTTGATGAGCCTACATGTCCTTTCCTTCATGTTTGTTTCTTAATTTTATCCCCTCTCCCTTCTCCTATTTGTTTAACTTTTCTTCCTTTATGTCTCCTTTAGGTGGAGCCAGGCACAGCTAAAAAGAGAACACAATTGTGTGCATTGAGTGGAGGGTGGGGAAGATTCTTATCACCAAATAACTCAACCACCCTTCTTGTTACCCAAAGATAAAATAATAAATAACTAGAGAAATCAATCCAAAGGTGATCAAAATATACTTTGAGGCCTCTTGCTATCCTTCTGCTAGCACATTGTCGTGTTTTATATTAGCACTGTGTTCCATTGTAAGGAGGTGTAATGCGGATGTAACAGAGCACGATACGCACTGTACAGTAATTAAGATGACATACTAAGACAAGCAAGTTTTAAAAGGTACTGTTTAATTACCCTTCAACTGACAAGGTCCTTTTATTTGAAAGAGAGAGAGACTAAAATAAGCTTTTTGCTTATTGCTGGCTCTAATCAAACCTTTGGTGCTAGAGAGCCTAGAGTTTCTGTTAATAGTCACAAGTGAATTCGGCATTAGCATTTCAGGTTAGGAGGAAATCCCAACTCTCAGCACAATACAGCCTATCAAATACTGTATATTCAAATATTATTAGAGAGAACCAGAAAATACATGCCAGCCATATGCTGATCTATAAAGGTCAAAGAAATGGGTTTGCAGGGAGATAGAAAAAAATAAATGTTTCATATAATAAGCAGCCACCATACTATCATATTATAAGCAAAACACAAAACGCTTGTGGATAAACACTTCTTATTACTGTTAATTCTTCTTTGTCTATTGTAGCCACCTATTGTCTCTTGTCTTCTACTTAGATTGCAAGCTCTTCAGGGCTGGGAGTACCTTTTTGATCTGTGTCCAGCACAATGAGACCCATGACTGTAACCTCTGTGTGCTACCACAATTCAAATAATCAATCAATAAAACTATTAAAGGAGAAACTGACCTCACAACCATATAACCAAGAGGTGCATCAGGGCTGTGGGCCCAATTATGCTTTTATTGAAGTCAATGAGAGTTTTGCCATTGATTTTAAATGGGAGCAAAATCATACTCCAGTGTTAATATCAATGTAGAGACTCAGCACTTCCCAAATAGGGCAAACACTTTTTTTTAATTGGTCTGTTGAAATGATGCAGACAGACGTGGTTAATGGCTGTTGGAATTACTATATAAGGCTATCTGCATCACCGGAAGACTGGAGAATAGCCCAGGCTAAGAAAGTATGTGTTTAAAATATTATAGTTTAAAATAAAGAACCTGGAACTCATGAAAGCAAATATATCATTCAGTAAGAAATGGTCTTACCATCTTTATCAGTGATCCTACCATCTTTATGCCATAATAACAGAATAAATGAATAGCTGTTTGCATAGCTTTTGTTGTCTTGCTCATTCTCACAGAGCTATCATAAAGCATCATGTCAGCAACCCAAAACATAGGGGAAATAACCTTAGGAAATCAGTGAAGCAGAACTGAGAGGGGTGAAGGAGTCAGTTAAAAAATGAATTATGAGCTCCATTGCTTGAAAAAATATTGATGAAGAGACTTCAGGTTGCAGCTTTTATTGCACTTTTCACTATAAAGTGTTGTCCCATCCTCATACAGATATTTCATTGTAATAGTGGGCCAAATTCTATTCCCCATGGGTAATTGGTATGCAGTCTGGGGAACTCCTTGGAGACAAAGTATTCTCTCCCTAGGGCACAGTGGAAAAGCAGAGTAACTCTGCTGTTGCTACTCAAGCCTAAAGAGCATTGTAGGCTCTGTGGCCTAAAACCCCATTCCGCGGATGTGGAAAAGTTGGGAGGTTTGAATTCACTCCCCCAATTTGCACCTGCCAAGTACCCAAATGACCCTGTATGAGATAGTATTTAGGAAATCTCTACCTCTCCCTACACAGCATCACAAAATTCTGCTTTCACACAGCAGAGTTGCATTAGTTCCACTGTGTAGGATCTTCTGAGCACATGAAGTAGGGGGCAGAATTATCTCCTAGGTACATAAAAATAGAGTAAAGGAGGGTAACCTTTGTGTGTCCTTACTCATTGTTCTCCCAAACAAGAATTAAACATCTGCAATAGCCAAACCTTTGTAGCCTGCTCAGAATCTGGGACAAGTGTTTTAAACCAAGCTAAAGCTTGGGACTTTGAAGAGCTGTAGCATAAACCAATAGCATTTTTAAAAGCTGGGTGGTCCTATATGCACTGGCAATTCAGGACTGTGTCAGGCACTGCATCTACACTGGTCAGGTGGAAATGTGTCAGGGACTGCCGTGCCATAACAAATAGGTTTTAATGACGTAGATGGACCATAAAGATACTGTAATGTGGAAAATAAAACAATGCTATCTTTTGCACAGATCAATAATCACACTGTATATAACTAAATGTGGCTCACTGAACAGAGCTCTAATGCTCTATATACCCTGCTTAAGGAAACAGGCAGTTAACTGAAGGTCAGAATGCTCATATAACTGTCTTAGTAAAAGCAGATAAAATCAAAACCAAGCTGTTAGTTATTTAAGATAGGAAACTATGAGGGACATTGTATAATGTGTTTAGCTGTCAAATGAAGCATTCTAGGAGTACATTCAGTACCTACAAGATTCAAAGTATTAATATCACATTTGTTCTTTACTAATTATAACAAAAGACCTTGTCTCCCTTTATAATTTTTGCTTATAATTTCTGTTTACATTCTTCCTTTTGAGATCCAAGATATGAACACGTCTCTCCAGGATGAAGGGTATTTGTACTTTATACTGTCTATGGGGGGCTGGGGGGAGAGAGAGGATTTGAAACCAAGGAAAATTCTGTGCCTCTCATGAAAGGCTGGTTCCCCGCCAGTGAAATGGACTATATCACCATGTAATGGGGGGGTCCTAATCACTCCGGCCGCCTCCTTGTGGCCTATACAGGAATTAGCTCTGGTAGCCTGTGCGCCCTGCTCTGGTGGTCCTCCGCCCATCATCTCTTCTGTTCCTGGACCCATGTCAATCCCAGGACCACGGCGTCCTCTTCCCCAGTGGCGGGGGGGGGGGAGAGGGGGAGGAAGTGGGGAACCCTATAGAAGGCCACTGCTTGTTGCACCCTCTCTGACTCCTCAGTAGATTTCCCTGGGTCACTTCCATGCGGCCCCAGCACCCTCTTTGCCCTTGCCTCATGGCCTCAGCCTGCAGATCCCTGTGGCCTGCCAGGAGCTGCCTTTAGCTCCCCAGGTCTCTGCCTGCAGCACTGCTCTGTCCAGACTGTTAGCTACCTTCAGCCTACAAGGTAGCCAGTTTTTCTCCCTCCTTGAGCTCCAGGGAGTGACTGAAGCTGCTCTGCCCTGCAGGTCTTCTTATAGGGGCCTGCCAGGCCCTGATTGGCTGCTCCCCTCAGACCTCCTCTGATTGACTGCCTCCTGCGCAGCCTACCTAGGGCTCTGTTAATTCTTTAGAGCCCAGTGTGGGGCAGACACCCCATCACACACCTCGCCTGATAAAACTCTGTTGGGAAAGAGGGAAGGTAGACCACGTGTGTCCCACTGGCCTGGCCCCTCCCCTGTATAGATCCCCATGACCTCAGAATGCCATCTGGAGGAGGGAGAGGAAATTGCTGGCCAGAGCAGTTAAATTCAGCATGGTTAAGGAATTTCTCTTGGTACCTGGATCATGTGATCATAGAATCATAGAAGCGTAGGACAGGAAGGGACCTCAATAGGTCATCTAGTTCAGATCCCTGCACTCAAGGCAGGACTAAGTAATAACTAGACCACTCCTGACAAGTGTTTGTCTAACTTGTTCTTAAAAACCTCCAGTGACAGAGATTCTGCAACCTCCCTAGGCAATTTGTTCCAGTGCTTAACTACCCTAACAATTAGGAAGTTTTTCCTAATGTCCAAACTAAACCTCCCTTGCTGCAATTTAAACCCATTGCTTCTTGTATTTGGGAAACTCCATTTGAAATAACAAGATTTGTGCATATAATTTTCTATTAATGAAATGACACTTTATATGAGCTTGTATTGTCCTGGAGGGTGTTGGGAAGTACAAGCAGCACATTTCTGGGGAAAAGTCTGTGAAGGCGAGTTTGCTGGTGTCGCTCTGAAATGCAATTCATGAATGGCTGGCTATAGCACTCATACAATATACCTGGAGTGAGTTACATGCTGAAGGCTGTGTGTGAGCAGACCAGGAATGGTAGCTCTCACAGTGAAGCAGTGTAAGTAGCACCCCAAGTTAGAGAATTGAGGGGACACAGCTGTCCATCAGTCCAGATCATATCCTTAGTATTGTCACACAAACCTAACTTTTTCAACCTTGCCTCATAAATCATGTATTCTAGACCTTTCATCATTGTTGTTGCTCTTCTCTGGACTTTCTCCAATTTGCCCATGTCTTTTCTGAAATGTGGCACCCAGAACTACACACAATACTCCAGTTGAGGCCTTATCAACACGGAGTAGAGTGGAAGAATTATTTCTTGTGTCTTGCTTACAACACTCCTGCTGATACAGCCCAGAATACTCTTTGCTTTTTTTGCAACCGTGTTATTATATTTAGCTTGTGATCCACAGTAACCCCCAAGATCCCTTTCCTCAGTGTTCATTCCTAGGCAGTCATTTCCCATTTTTTATGTGTGTAACTGATTTTTCCTTCCTAAGTTGAATACTTTACATTTGTCCTTATTGAATTTCATTTTATTTACTTCAGACCATTTCTCCAGTTTGTCAAGATCATTTTGAATTTTAATCCTATCCTCCACAGTACTTGCAACCTCTCCCAGCTTGGTATCGTCCACAAACTTTATAGGTGTACTCTCTATGCCATTATCTAAATCATTTATGAAGATATTGAACAGAACCAAAACCAGGACCAATCCCTGTGGGACCTCACTTGACATGTCCTTCCATTTTGATTGTGGACCACTGATAACTACTCTCTAGGAATGGTTTTCCAAGCAGTTATGCACCCACCTTATGGTAGCTCCAACTAGGCTATCTTTTCCTAGTTTGTTTATGAGGTCATGCGAGACAGTATCAAAAGTCTTATTAAAGTCAAGATATACCACATTTACGGTTTCCTCCCATCTACAAGACTCGTTACCCTGTCAAAGAAAGCTATTAGGTTGGTTTGATACAATTTGCTCTTGACAAATCCATGTTGACTGTTACTTATCTTTTTATCTTCTAGGTGTTTGCAAATTAATTCCTTGATTATTTGCTCCATTATCTTTCCGGTACGGAAGTTAAGATGAGTGTTCTGTAATTTCCATGTTATCCTTATTCCCCTTTTTATGGATTGGAACTATATTTGCCCTTTTCTAGTCCTCTGGAATGTCTCCAGTCACCCATGAGCTTTTTAAAGATAATTGCAAATGGCTCAGATATCTCCTCGGTCATCTCCTTGAGTATTCAAGGATGTATTTCACCAGGCCCTGCTGACTTGAAGACATCCAACTTGCCTAAGTATTTCTTAACTTGTTCTGATTGGATCCTATGAATGGCAGCAGAGCAAAGGGAGCAGCAGCAGCACCACAAGAGCAAGCAGAGAGGAGAACTTTTTTATAAATTTTATTTTAGGTTTCCCTAGCCTTTGTAAGCCTATCACATACCCAAAACCATATACAAGAAAAAAACAACTCTACTCAATGCATTCAGCTAGCATATTGGACTGAAAATCAACCGCAATAACACAGATATCATGACCTTTAATATTGCCTCACCATCACCAGTACAGATAAAGGATTATGTTCTCACCAATATAGAAACATTCACATACTTGGGCAGCACCATCAGCCAGGATGGTGGAACAAGCCAAGACATCTGGAACAAAATCAATAAAGTCAGGAACACCTTCAGGAGCTTAAATACAGGCTGGAAATCATCAAAATACAACACCAAAACCAAACTCAAGATTTATCAGAGCTGCGTACTTTCAACACTACTTTATAGTGCAGAATGCTGGTGAATGAGAAAGTGTAACATGTCCAAACTGTCTTCATTCCATACAACCTGCCTCAGAAAAATCCTCTGTATTTTTTGGCCCAGAACAATCTCAAACCAAGATCTATTGACACAGTGCAGGCAAGAGGATCTGAGCATCATCATTGCCTGGAAGCAGTTGGAGATGGATTGATCATGTGCTTCGGATGGAAACTCATTCCATCACCAGAGTAGCAATAAGATGGACACCTGAAGGCAAGGGAAAATGAGGCCACCTGAAAACAACATGGCGAAGGGCTGTGGAAGCCGAGCTGAAAAACCTGGGGCGCAGCTGGGGAACCATTGAAAGACTTGCAAGAAACAGACAGGAGTGGAGGAGCTTTGTCAGTGCCCTAAGCGCCAGAAGTGTAATAGGAACATGATGATGATGATGATGATAGCCTTTGTAAGATAATCATGGCACTAATGACAGATGCAGGCAGCACTGAGTGGTGACATGGACACATGAGAATAAGATGGCCAGCTGTGTACCAGCAGGTGGGCAACAGACATTCAGCGCACATAGGAGGAGCAAAAATGCAGGAGAGAAGAAAGGAGAGCTAATATTTTTCCTTTAGGAAGCATTCAAAATGTCAGGAGAATAACTGCAAAACAGGCAAATCATACATCATATGACTGAGACCCTATATCAGCCAATGGATACTGGATTGGATGCTCTGATGAATGACTTGATTCTGCAGCCCTTACTCATGTGATTTCAATGGGTCTGTTTATATGAATAAGGACCTTTATGTGAGTGAGGGATTTCAAGATCAGAACTGAGATGTGGAAATCTCCCTCTTGCTGCTAACCTCATTTGAGCGAGTGCTCTCATGAGTACCTATCAGCTGACTAGTCCCTAATTGATTTGCAGGGAACATTGTTTCATTGGACTTGATCAATTTTGTGTTATTTATCAAATTTACTATGTGATTAGCACATCCCTATTAAGCAATCTTCTTTCTTCTCCTCTTTGTGGTTTCAAAACACTCCCTTGTGTTTGCCATTACATTTTGAAACTGCAGGTAGAAACACCTGAGGAATGTGAGTTATCCTACCACAGAGAATGCATTTCTGATGTACCATGCAAACCTGTGCCACACATTGTACTAGTACAAGCTAAGCAAAAAATATATTCCTAGGATGTGTTCCTGTAAAGTAAAATCCTCTTCTGAGAATGGTGTGGGATAAAATGGCTTATGGTAAAAAATCTTTGCAATCAGCAAAGAAATTGTGTGTACTTGCAATTAATAAACCACTGCCATACTTGAAACACCACAAGAAACATACAATAGGACAGATTTGTTTCAGTGGAGTTATATAATAATAATAATAAATTTACCTAGATTAAATGACTGATAAATGTCAGCATGATACATTATATTATTGATGTAATAGCAGAGATTCTATCTGCTGTAAATAAAAGACATATTGTACTGTATGAAGCCTTTGTAGACCCTTATATTTGGAAATATCAAATAAAGGACTTTCATAGTGAAAATGGAGCCATTCCAAAGAGTCTCATATTTTTCTTTACAAATACTGGGATTTCCTACATATTCTACTGTAGTTGTTTAGAAATACACTTGTCCATTTGCAGGATATTCCTTTTACAGAGAGACGACCACTGCTAGGTTTTTTTTTAAGTTTGGACTGTAAGGATTCACATTTGGTGTAATTATAATTAATCTACAAGACTCTACTTAGCTGTGGGCATAGTAAACATTGTATTAATAAAGAAAGAAGTTAGAACACTATCACAATGTTGACCTTCACAATCCATCAGTGATTTCAGAGGAAGGGATTTCCCTCCCCTCTTCCCCCCGCCATTAGTTTAATTAAAAACAAATACAAACTACACCTCTACCCCGATATAACACGGCCCGATATAACACGAATTCGAATATAACGCAGTAAAGCAGTGCTCCGGGGGGGCGGGGCTGCACACTCCGGCAGATCAAAGCAAGTTCGATATAACACGGTTTCACCTATAACACGGTAAGATTTTTTGGCTCCCAAGGACAGTGTTATATCGGGGTAGAGGTGTATATATTAGTCCCAGAGGGAATGAAATAGACCTGCTAGTTCAAAGTGTGCTCTAACTTCAGTGGCCCAGATTATTCCCTCTCGTAAACCTGTCATCCCCAAACTCAGCAACCCCTCTGCATAGTTCCACTGGGAGAGCTGCGTTTGCACCCATGGAAAAGGCTAAGGAGGTCTCTCCCCCAAACACAGTGAATCTCTGAGGTCTGCAGAAGGCCTTTTACTTCTGCCCATCCCTCAACTCCTGTCAATGCAGCACCAGCAATTAGCGCTTCCCTCTGGCTACAGCAGCCCTCAAAATCCCTAGAGGGAAGCTATGTGGAAAACATATAAGAGCTGTAGAGAGAAAGGATGCTCTATGATCAGGGCCCTAAAGTGGAACTCTGGAGATACAGGTTCAACTTTCTGTCTTGCCACAGACTTCCTGGGTAATGTTAGTCAAGTCAGTCTTCATGCCTCAGTTCCCCATCTGTAAAAGGGGGATAATAGAATTTCACTACTGCATAGGGCAGGTGTGAGCATAAAGATTATGAGGCAGTAAGACACTCTGGTAATGGGGGCCTATGACAGGCAACTGTCCCTCAGGTTGCTCCTTTGAGCTGGTGTGGCCCTGCAGGTGCTCTGCCCTCAATCCCCCCTTGTCTGGGTCTTGCAAAATGTCACTGCTTTAAACTGAGATTTGCCCTGTGAGAGTTCTAATTTATTAAGTCTCTCACCATATGTCAGTACATCTTTAGAACCTCAAGTTCAGTCCTTTCCCCCCCCTTGATTCAGATGTTAGTATATAGGCCTGTTTGTTAGCATGAGATAGAATTTGGGGTTTGATTTTTGATACTCTTATATCTTTACTAATATGTATGAACAAAGAACAAAGACACTGTGTGTTACATCTGTCCACAAGCAGATGGGGGCAGGAGGGAAGAAAGAGATAAGGGATAGAGCTAAAGTGTTGCTAGGTAGAGTGGAAGTGTAATATACGAGCATACACTTGAAGGAGAGTCCTGCCTCAACTCCTCTCCCAAGATAAGGTCAAGCAACCAGATGGGAGGGGTGAGAAGGATGGGGGTGGAGGTCTAAGAAACACTAAAAGGCCAAAGAAATGCTTGTCCCTGACTGAAGCACAGCCTTACCCCTCCCATGGAATACAAAAGAGGTGTTACCAAAGCCCCCAGATTCACAACTCTCCAAAACGTAATATGACCATGGTTGGACCAAGGGCGTGCAGTAGGGGTATAATTATACCTGCTAAGAAAGAGGAGGTGGGAACGGGGACCTGAGTAAAGGCTCTGCAGTGTCTGAGTTACGGATATGCTTGCTTGAAACCAACCCCAATAAACATTGCTTTGCCTGAGCTTCAGACTTCTGGTCTTCTGCTTTCTGTCTGTGTGACAAGAACCAGGGGAGGGGCAAAGGGAAAGCCCCTAACCTCAGGGTTTCAAAAACTCTCCTTCTGGGCAGGTTCCTCCTCCTTGAGGTAGGAGTCCCACCACCCTCCTTCTGGGGCCTGTATTGCTAACTGTGACACTAGGACATCCCTGGAAGTTTAATAACCCATAAGAGCAGGAACATCAACCTGTGACCCAGAAACCAAAAGTGGAACATCATTCAAGATCTATTTCACTGAGATGACTTTCCCAACAAATCTATACCTGATAGCAATTTCTGGATTAAAGATTAGGGCCTAAATTTTTAGAAATGGCTAGTAATTATAATTTCTGGGCACCCAATTCGAGATACCTCAAAATTGCCTGATTTTAAGAGGTACTCAGCACTTTCTGAAGATCAAGTCCTATTAAGGTGTTTTAAGCTGCATGCTCCAAAGTTGAGTCACCCAAATATCATGTTGCTAGTCACTTGTGAAAAATCTAGGCCGATTTCTCGGTATGATATGGAGCAGTGTCCCTGCTCCTATTAGGTGTATTGCATTTGTACCTAAAAAGCTTTACGTGGACTCTTGAAATATGCCATTGGTGTGCTCTTAAAAGAAAGATGGCAATGATTAAAGCTTGTGGTTGGGTCTGTATCTACATTATGCTGCATGGTGGAAGAGGACTGCTGTTTCTAGAGTTCCCTTTTCCATATTTAGAAGCACAAACTGAAATATACCACCAGAAAAAAGATTAGTAGTGAACCACAACAATACAGCAATTTAGTCTGAATATTTCATCCCTCGATTCTTTATTTTAAATCAGTTCAAATCTTGTACATTCCTCATTATTGCATACCAAGCCAGAGAAATGTACAGCAGAAAATGTTATTTATTTTCCTTGGATGTTGTTCAGCAATACAAGGTTTTGAAAAGTGCCCTAGAATAGCTATTACCATAGTTTGTAATGTAGCTTGCAATAAAACAGCTGTAAGTATTTCTAGATTAGAATAATCTGATTGAAGTGTTTCTATCAGACATTGGCCCTTTTGCTTTGTGATTGGGAGTACTAAGGAGATTTTTTTTTTTAAGTTCCTGGTAGAAAATAGCATGGGCCTCTTCTAAATGTCCTGCTAATGAGAGAGAATGCCAGAATGGGAACATTTCCTATACCACAATAACCCATATGTTGAGATCACTATTGATCGTAGCTCATACGGGAGCTTCAGAAGCTTTACAGGAGCACCATCAACTTGAAATCTAGTTAATTAATAAAAAAAAACCTTTGTAGTTTTGAGGTTTTACAATAATATTTTACTATCTCATTATTGTTTTTCTCTCCCCTGTCATGCGAAAAATGAGTCAAACAACAATGGAAACTGATTCTGCAAAGGAAACAATGAAAATGACTGTACACAAAGTGCTTTGCGTATGTCTACACTTCAAGCTGGAGGTGTAATTTCCAACTTGAGAAGACATACCCATATTAGCTCTTGTCCCACTCCCTTCTGACTGGGGTATTTTAAGGCTATACAACTCCCTCCTTAGACTATGATATCCCAGCAAGCCAGTCTGCCTAAAGCCCAGTGCCTGTGCTTTGCTCTCTCCCGGAGGGCTATGAACAGTGTTTTGCCAGCAGTTACTGGCTATCGTACAACTCTTTCTAAGCAAGCAGATTTATTCTTAAGGTAAAAGCATTACAGAGAAAACATAATAAAAACCAATAAACACACACTAACATACCAGGAGTCACTATCAGTCTTATAGGGCACTAGTAGGCCAAAGTCTTTCCAACCCTTCTGCAAAGGTTGGGGCCACATTTGGACAGAGGGCCTTGTCCCTTTGGTAGATCAGAAAGGAGGCCCCGAGCCAGTTTAAATGCAGCCTTTTTATGCCAAAAGCATTTTTCTTTGTCTGTTGGTCTCTATGAAACCCAGTTTGAACCAGTATATGGAAGCCTCCCCAGGGGGTGGTACCTCTCTGGGGCTGTTTACATGGTAAGTGATTGATCTTAATCACAACCCCCCCCACCCACACACACACACAGTTGTTGATTCCTGAAGTAGTTATGGTACCCCTCCCCTCTGGAACTGCATACAATCCCCGGCCCATAATAATACATAAAGTTAGTGAAATATGGCCCCCAAAGATATTCAGGGCATTGCAATGTCTGTCACATCACCTTCCTACTCTACATTCCCCTATTTATATATCAAAGGTGGTGTTTGCCTCTTAACTCTAGTATCACACTGGGAATTTATTTTTATTTTTTTTGGCAAACCTCATATTAAAACACAAATCAAAATAAAACAGAACCTTCAACAAAGTGACTTTAATATCCTTAACCCACCAGTGGCCCTGACATACATACATTCTAGGAAGGTTGCCCTTTATACCTTTGGGCTAGGTCACTTTATCCTTAACCTCTGAAAGCAAGCACCCCCATCTGGAAGTGTCTGTAGAAAGTTTCCTTGCCCAAGGTTTCTCTGATCCCTTTCAAAACTTCACTAGGTGTGTGGAGTAAAAACAAAGGGAGGCACTTGTGAAATAAGGAAATATCTTTATTTAAACTAAAGAGCCATCGGAGGTAGGTATGCTGAACTCCACATCCTGCTTCTTGTAAAGGCTGCTGTGCTGGTAGTTAATTATTATTTGTATTATGGAAGAAGCCTAGAATTGCCAATCAGGATCAAGATCCCTTTGAGTGAGTACAACACAGGAAAATGGTGCCTAGCCCTAGAGCTTACAATCCAGTGAAGACAAGATGCAACAAGTGGATGTAACAAACCAGTTAGAAGGAATGGGGGAACAAGGGTAAGGGAAACAATAACAAGAATACACACATGCAAAGGCCACATACATTCACAGGTAGATTATTTTAAGTTGGTCATTTCCCCCCCCCAAATAGATGACTGATATTTATCATAATGTGTTTGTTTAGATCATAATCTCTACTAACCATTTATCTACCTTTATCAGTTTCCCTTAGGCATCATGGTAAAATAGGTTTTGAGGAGTGATTTGTAAAAAGACAGGTTAGTGCCTTTATAGAAGTGGCCTGGAAGCAAGCACAAAGGAATTTATAGAAAAGACACAGATAAACGGGGGCTGACATCATTGGTGGAAAATTTTATTCAAATATTTCTTTTTCGGTTTCATCAACCTCCATGCCCATTACATTTCAGCAAGTAATGTACTAACCACCAGATATCACGTTCTTCTAGAGGTCATTTGTATTTATCTTTTTAATTCTAACTAGGAAGGCAGTTAGTAATTCTCATTTATTAATTAAGGCCAAATTTAGAAGAAGCACAAACTACCAATATATGTGCTGGTTACAAAGCCAAGGAAAGACTTCTCCACACACACACACACACACACACACAATGCCTTTGTGTATTGGGCCAAGAACTGAACAATGAATTTGTAAGGTGAGTCCAAAAGAAACTATATCAGAATTGAATTTATGACTTTTTTTTTAAGTAAATGTAAAATAGGACAGTGGAACATCAAGCCACAGAAATTCTTTGTAAAAATACTTTGTCTGAGAGCCCAGTGAAACCAGAAATGTGAATACAAGATAACAGGATACACGGGTGAATAAAACCACCCAACTGAAATGAATTGTATAAAGTTTAACATGACTTAATCAATTAAATAACACTGGTTTCTCTATCAGCACTCATGTCTCATATTTTTATAGCTATAGATATTTTGGTTAAATTTAGGCTTTAAAATAGGAAATTATTGTGGCATGGCAACTCCACCATAGTAAAGGTTGCATAGTGACATTTGTTTAAAGGTCAACATTTCTAAGCCCTCTAAAATTGACATGCCTAGTCTGAAACCTTTAAAATTTGGTGTGCCTCAGGTGGGTGCAGAGTAGCGTTAGTGAACCAGATCTGGGGTTGTTTGAGCTAGAGGTTCCGGAGACATATGCCCTGAAAAAAATAGATATTTTTAAAAGTTTCTAGGTGGTTCTGCCCCTCCCTCCATCAGAGCTAGAGATCAAAAGGCCTCAATCTAGCCTGCAGTTTTGTGGATGCAATTTTGGTAGATGTGAGTATCTGTACCTGCTAAATCACACACACACATCCAAAATGGACGCCACA
The DNA here is from genome assembly GCF_002925995.2 of Terrapene triunguis. Lineage (NCBI taxonomy): Eukaryota > Metazoa > Chordata > Testudines > Emydidae > Terrapene > Terrapene triunguis. Next base: position 58,896,426 of record NW_020664393.1, read on the forward strand.
TCTGACAACTGTGCCAGTCTGTTTGAATCTGAACTCAGATAAACAAACAGTAGTTTTGTAGGGTTGCTATTAACAATAACTTCTATTGATTGCTGCTGGTGACTAGAGTCTCGTATTACAGACCCAGTATTTTCCCTTGAAAAGAAAAGAAGCAAACTTAAAAAAAATATAATGCAAATATAAATGACAACCACTTATGCAGCTGAATAGGTTATTTACAGTAAATATTCATCTTCTAGAGTTACATATTAATAAGTTACCTCAACACCCTGGTTGAATCAGACAGTTTTCATTCCACCTGTTGCAAGTTCCTGAAAAGTGACTGCATTGTGGACAATCCTAGCCAAGGTCAGCAATGCAAAGGGGGAAGAAGAGGGTGTTGCTGTTAGTGTTTGAAACAGTTGTACATTATTCACTCCGGGAGGAATTTATCTTTACCAATATATCTCCTGCTATGTGAAATATTAACGCAGCTTAAGAAGTCATTAAGAGCATTGGTTTTCTAAAATGTGTTGAAAGACATGAAATATGAACACAGTGTAAGCTGATGTTGTGTTACTATGCTGAGAAAAGGAGTGGCCACCACACAGTTTTAGCAAGGAATTTAAACTCATTGAAAAAAAGCTGAGAATGTCTAATACTAAAGATATGGAACAACTGTACTTTGAATGAGTTAAGTATAGAATAATAGAGTTTCAGGCCAGAAGGGATCATCAGATCATCTAATCTGACCTCCTGTAAACCACCAAAGCCACCCAGCACCCACACACTAAAGCCAACAACTGAAAGTAGAACAAAGTATTACAGCCCTGTGCTATTACTTGGGGAATTCTGTGCCAAAAAAATAAAAATTCTGTACACAATCACAATTTTTTAAAATTCTGCATACTTTATTTGTCGTAATAACACAATCTAATCACTCCAGTTTCAAGTATTTTGGTAATTTATTTCAAAATACCTGTCAGCAAGTATGTCTGTAACAATACAGACAACAAAAAATATTCATGAAACATTTTTTGACAAATAGATACCTTACTAGGCATATTAATACAGAACTTTGAGTAATAATTAATGTAAACTGCAATACAGAAACATATTTCCTGCACCCCTCAGAAACAGTGCAAAGACTTGAGGGAGTCAGGGGTAATGGAGAAGTTGAGGGAGAGGGAAGTAATTGCTGGGAAGGAACCTGGAAGTAAACCTAGAGGCTTGTTGGGTGTGGGAGGGAGAAGTATGAAACAGATTTTTGAGGGGGATTGTTAGGGAGTTGGGGAGCCCACCCCATGCAGACCCTGGCTGACTGCTAGCCTCTCCCATTCAGTTACGCAGACCTGCCCCTGTCCCCATGTGTCCCTGCACTCCCACTCATCAGCCACCCTTGCCCCATCCCCATGCGTCCCTGCACCCTCACTTAGGCATCTTTATTAATGATCTGGATGGTGGGATGGATTGCACCCTCAGCAAGTTCCCAGATGACACTAAGCTGGGGGGAGAGGTAGATACGCTGGAGGGTAGGGATAGGGTCCAGAGTGACCTAGACAAATTGGAGGGTTGGTCCAAAAGAAATCTGATTAGTTTCAACAAGGACAAGTACAGAGTCCTGCACTTAGGACCGAAGAATCCCATGCACTGCTACAGGCTGTGGACCGACTGGCTAAGCAGCAGTTCTGAATAAAAGGACCTGGGGATTACAGTGGATGAGAAGCTGGATATGAGCCAGCAGTGTGCCCTTGTTGCCAAGAAGGTTAATGGCATATTGGGGTGCATTAGTAGGAGTGTTGCCAGCAGATTGAGAGAAGTGATTTTCCCCTCTATTCGGCACTGGTGAGGCCACATCTGGAGTATTGTGTCCAGTTTTGGGCCTCTCACTACAGAAAGGATGTGGACAAATTGGAGAGAGTCCAGCAGAAGGCAACGAAAATGATCAGGGGGTTGAGGCACATGACTTACAAGGAGAGGCTGAGGGAATTGGGCTTGTTTAGTCTGCAGAAGAGAAGAGTGAGGGAGGATTTAATAGCAGCCTTCAACTACCTGAAGGGGGGTTCCAAAGAGGATGGAGCTCGGCTGTTCTCAATGTTGGCAGATGACATACCAAGGAGCAATGAACTCAAGTTGCAGTGTGGGAGATCTAGGTTGGATATTAGGAAACACTATTTCACTAGGAGGGTGGTGAAGCACTCGAATAGGTTACCTAGGGAGGTGGTTAAATTTCCTTCCTTAGAGGTTTTTAAGACCCAGCTTGACAAATCCCTGGCTGGGATGATTTAGTTGGTGTTGGTCCTGCATTGAGCATGGGGGTGGACTAGATTACCTCCTGAGGTCTCTTCCAACCCTCTTCCAACAGATCTGTGGGGGACAGGAATTCTGCATGTGTGCAGTGGCACAGAATTCTCCCAGAGTAATATGCCACAAGCAGAGAATAGGAGAGACTGAGGTGCATTAGTGCCTGATGCTACCACAATGGCAGGAAAATGAATAAGTGAAACATATCCAGATAATCTCAGCAAATGTCCTGCACCTAGACACTGCAGAGGAATGCAAAAACAAAACAAAGAAACCAAAAAAACAACCAAAGATCTGACATGGAGTAAAATTGCTTCCCAACTCCACATATGGTGATCAGTTAGACCATGTACATGCAAGCAAGAACCAGCCAGCCAAGCACTTGAGAGACAGAATGCTCAGTGCCATGTCAGAGCCCTGTCCCTCCTCATCTCATGTCCCATCTTCAGCCATGGCCATTCCAGATACTTAAGGGGTGGAGATGATCCTGTTTCCCCCCCCCAAAAAATTGGGGTTGGGGGAAGTCCCTTCCTGACCGTGCAGGTGGCCAGCTGACACCCTGAAGCATGAGCTTTTAGGAACTTAAGAAACTGGAAGTGAGCCCCATGGTTGTTTAGCCCTGCCCCCTACCATTGCAAGCAACCCGGGGGAGCACCTGGGGAAGAGCCTTATGAGCTATGGAAGCAAGACCAATAAGAATTATTGGGAAAAAAACATATGAGAGAATTTTAAAATTTGGAGCATGAGTGTCACCTGCAGTTTTCCTGTTGCTCCTTAGAGGTAAGAAAAGAGTTTATATCTGTGCTGAGTGAAAAACTGGTAGCAGTTTCTTGTGTTAGCTTGCAACTGGATCACTTTCAGGTATCCTAAAAAGAGGACAAATAGCGCCAGCAATCGTTAACAAAGTTTGGTTCAACTAACATATTAAATATGCTTTCTCTAGTGCCAACTAAGCTCAACTACTGAAGATGCTTTCTTAATATGGATGGCCATGTAGCTATTCACTCCCCTCTTCCAGTAAAGTAGTCAGTACACTGAGTACATAGTCTTCCATCTGAGAAAGATGAGATGGGGTCTGTCACAATGTAGCAATCCTCAAGGGAAAAACAAAAATGAACTTCTATTCATTTTTATTTTCCTCTCCCAATCATGCAGTCCTTCAGACTTACCTCAGGCCTGTCCTGTGTCCCTGCACAAGAAAAAAAACAGATCAAAGAAGATCTGGTGAAAAAATTCCACCCAAACATTTCCCCTCTGAAAATTGGTGTTTCATCAAAAATGATGAAACAGTCATTCAGCGACACCGGTGCAGTGATACCAGTGCAGTGGCACAGGAGCCAACAAACGGAGCTGTAAACAGGGGAGTTTGAAATGGGAGTTGCGGGAAGGAGTGTGTGGTGTTCTGGTTTTGTTTTTGGTGTTTGTTTGGGTTTTTGGTTCTTTTCTTATTGTTTTTTGTTTCGTTTTTCCTTTTCTTTGACAGGAGTTTAGGTGGGAAGGTTATGACAGATACAGAGGCAGCAGTGATAGTGACTCAAGCAATGGACGAGACAATCAAGGTGACCGGATTTGGAAGCTGTGGGATGTACATGATCCTACAGTGGGTACCTGAAAAGAACTTCATTTGGATGAAGTGCCACCTGATAGAGCTGATGGAAGAGAAGATCCGAGGCTTGGAAATGCAGGTAGAAACTATGGTTGAGTTTCAAAGAGGATTCAAGTGGATGATGGAGCAACGGCAAGAGGAAGCTGAAGGGAAAAGTCAAGACTTGCAGATGCAAGCTGGACTGAAAAACACTGAGTGGAGATTGCTGGGTGAGGAAAGGGGTCAGTAGAAGCATGTGACTACGAGAACCAGGCAGAGGAAAAGACCAATCAGTGAAGGAGAAATAGAGGTTAGGAACACATTTTCTGAGTTGGAAAATGAAGAAGTGGCACAGCAGGCTGTAATTGAAGGAGGGAGGGCAAGGAAGATGAGAAGAGTGGCTAGTCCTGTAAGAATAGGGGAAGAGCCAATGGAGATACCCAGAGTTCAGAGCCTCAGGAGGATACAAGATGACTTGAAGTTTGCAAGAAAGAATAAAAAAAGACCAGACAACTTGCAGCCGGAAAGAATAGGAGGAAGGCCAGAGAATCACACCATCGCCAGCAAAAGGCAGGTCTACATGATGGGGACTCCCTACTAAGAAGCACAGACAGGCCTGTCACCAGAGCTGATCTGGCGAACAGAAGAGTGTGCTGTTTGCCGTGAACTAAGATATGGGATGTGGACCTGAGGCTGAAGAGGATCCTAATGGGAGCCGGAAAGAATCCACTGATTGTCCTTCACATAGGAACAAATGATATAGCTAGAGTCTCACTGGAACGGAGGCATTCATGGACAGTTCTCGTGGGATGGATTCCACTTGAGTAGGGAGGGAGAGATTTCTGGGATGCATGCTGGCACAACTCATTAAAAGAGCTTTATACTAGAAACTCAGAGTAGACCGTTGGGAGATGCTCATGTAATCTCCACACCTGATTTTAATATTGAGAGGGATGAAAATCAAGTAAGAAAGGATACAGCAATAGAAAAAGGAACAGCAGTGGGTAGGAGAATGGATATTAAGAGGAAGGATAGTGCTGATACCAGTCAGACAGGTGACTCTGGCAGTAGAATGACTGTAACCAATTGGGTGAAGAATGTGGGCCAAACCAAGCAGCAACAGTTAAGATGTTTGTATGCCAATCCAAGGAGCCTTTAACAAAATGGAGGAACTAAAACTACTGGTGCAGGAAGTGAAACCGGATATTATAGCGATAACAGAAACATGGTGGAACAGTAGTCATGACTGGAGTACAGGCATTGAAGGATATGTGCTGTTCAGGAAATACAGAAATTAAGGCAAAGGTGGTGGAGTAGAATTGTGTATTAATAAGGTTGACTGTAAATAAATTAGAAGTGATGGAATGGATAAGACAGAGTCTGTTTGGGGCAAAATCACTTTGGGGAAGAAAGCTACTAGAGGTAGTGCTTGGAGTGTGTTACAGACCACCAGGATCTGATTTGGATATGGATAGAGACCTCTTTAATGTTTTTAATGAAATAAATACTACTGGGATTTGTGTGATTATGTGAGAATTTAACTTCCCAGATATAGATTGGAGGACAATAATCGCAGGGACCAGATTTTCCTGGATGTGATAGCTGACAAATTTCTTCACCAAATAGTTGCCGAACCAACAAGAGGTGATGCCATTTTCGATTTGGTATTGGTGACCAGTGCTGGCATCATAGAAGAACTGATTGTAGAGGACAACCTTTGTTTGAGTGATCATGAGCTAGTTCAGTTTAAACTAAATGGAAATATAAACAAAAATAGATCAAAAGAGCTAACTTTAAAAAATTAAGGGAATTAGTTAGGGAAGTGCACTGGATTGAAGAACTCAATTATCTGAGCCTGGAGGAGGCCTGGAATTAGCTTCTGCAACTTTGACTTAAAGTATCTGAAACCTGCATCCCAAGCAAGAGGAAAAAAATCCATAGGGAAGGGTTGCAGATCAAGCTGGATGAGCAAGCATCTCAAACAGGTGAGTAAGAGAAAGCAGAAAGCCTACAAGGAATGGAAGATGGGAAGAATCAGCAAGGAAAGCTATATCTTGGAGGTCAACAAGTGTAGGGATAAAGTGAGAACTGCCAAAGGCAAAGCAGAGTTGGACATTGCAAAGGGAATTAAAACCAATAGTAAAAGGTTCTATCGCCATATAAATAAGAAAACAAGGAAAGAAGAAGTGGGACCACTAAGCATTGAGGATGGAGTGGAGTTTAAAGATTATCTAGGCCTGGTCCAAAACCTAAGCAAATACTTTGCCTCAGTTTTTAATTATACTAATAAATAGTTTAGGGGTAGTGGCAGGGTGGCTAATGGCAACAAGGATATAGAGGTAGAAATTTTGAAAGAGAAAGTAGTTAAGGGCATAGAGGTGAATAGTAATTGGGATAAAATACAACATGGTTTTACAAAAGTTATTTACACCAATACCACACCAACCTCATCTCCTTCTTTGAGAAGATAACTGATTTTTTAGACAAAGGAAATGCAGTAGATTTGCAATTTACCACCATTAATTTGGGCTTGAATAGGGACTGGGAGTGGCTGGCTCACTACCAAAGCAGCTTTGCCTCTCCTGGAATTGACACCTCCTCATCAATTATTGGGAGTGGACTACATCCACCCTGATCGAATTGGCCCTGTCAACACTGGTTCTCCACTTGTGAGGTAACTCCCTTCTCTTCATGTGTCAGTATATAATGCCTGCATCTATAATTTTCATTCCATGCATCTGAAGTGGTGGGTTTTTTACCCATGAAAGTTTATGCCCAAATAAATCTGTTAGTCTTTAAGGTGTCACCGGACTCCTGGTTGTTGTTGCAGTAGATCTAATCTATCTGGATTTCAGTAAGGCATTTGATATAGTTTCATATGGGAAATTATTTAAATTGGAGAAGATGAGGATTAATATGAGAACTGAAAGGTGGATAAGGAACTGGTTAAAAGGGAGACTACAATAGGTCATACTGAAATGTGAACTGTCAGGCTGGAGGGAAGTTACTAGTGGAATTCCTCAGGGATCGGTCTTGAGACCAATCTTATTTAACATTTTTATTACTGACCTTGACACAAAAAGTGGGAGTGTGCTAATAAAATTTGTGGATGGCACAAATTTGGGAGGTATTGCCAATACAGAGGAGGATCAGAGTTTTATATAAGAAGATCTGGCTGTCATTGAAAACTGGAGTAATAGAAATGGGCTGAAATTTAAGAGTGCAAAGTGAAAGGGTGTGCACTTAGGGACTAACAACAAGAATTTTTGCTATAAGTTGGGGACGTATTAGGTGGAAGCAACAGAGGAGGAGAAAGATCTGGGTATATTGGTTGATCACAGGATGACTATGAGCCACCAACGTGATGGGGCCGTGAAAAAAGCTAATGTGATCCTAGCGAGGTATTTCCAGTAGAGACAGGGAAGTATTAGTACTAGGGCTGTCAAGTGATTAAAAAAATTAATTGCGATTAATCACACTGTTAAACAATAATAGAATACCATTTAAATAAATATTTTTGGATGTTTTCTACATTTTCAAATATTGATTTCAATTACAACACAGAATACAAAGTGTATAGTGCTCACTTTATATTTATTTTTGATTACAAGTATTTGCACTGTAAAAAAACAAAAGAAATTGTATTTTTCAATTCACCTAATACAAGTACTGTAGTGCAATCTCTTTATCATGAAAGTTGAACTTACAAATGTAGAATTATGTACCAAAAATAACTACATTCAAAAATAAAACAATGTAAAATTTTACAAGTGCACTCAGTCCTACTTCTTATTCAGCCAATTGCTCAGACAAAAAGTTTGTTTACATTTGCAGGAGATAATAATGTCCACTTCTTGTTTACAATGTAACCTGAAGGTGAGAATAGGTTGTAGCCAGCGTCACAAGATATTTATGTGCCAGATGTGCATCCCTTCATGCTTCAACCACCATTCCAGAAGACATGTGTCCATGCTGATGACAGGTTCTGCTTGATAACAATCCAAAGCAGTGCAGACCAACACATGTTCATTTTCAGCATCTGATTAAGATGCCACCAGCAGAAGGTTGATTTTCTTTTTTGGTTCTGTAGTTTCCACATCATAGAATATCAGGGTTGGAAGGGACCTCAGGAGATCATCTAGTCTAAACCCCTGCTCAAAGCAGGACCAATCCCCAATTAAATCATCCAACAGATTTTTGCCCCATCTCCCTAAGTGGCCCCCTCAAGGATTGAATTTACAACCCTAGATTTAGCAGGCCAATGCTCAAACCACTGAGCTATCCCTCCCCCACCCCCCCCCATTGGAGTGTTGCTCTTTTAAGACTTCTGAAATCATGCTCTACAACTCATCCTTCTCACATTTTGGAAGACACTTCAGATTCTTAAAACTTGGGTCAAGTGCTGTAGCTATCTTTAGAAATCTCATGTTGGTATCCTCTTTGCATTTTGTCAAATCTGCAGTGAAAGTGTTCTTAAAATGAACATATGCTGGGTCATCTTCTGAGACTGCTATAACATTAAATATATGGCAGAATGCGGGTAAAACAAAGCAAGGGACATACAATTCTTCCCAAACAAGTTCACTCACAAATTTAATTAAAGGAATATATTTGTAACGAGCACCATCAGCATGGAAGCATGTCCGCTGGAATGGTGGCCAAAGCATGAAGGGATATACAAATGCTTAGCATATCTGGCATGTAAATACCTTGCAATGCCAGCTACAAAAGTGCCATGCAAATGCCTGTTCTCACTTTCTGGTGACATTGTAAATAAGAGGGCAGCATTATCTCCTGTAAATGTAAACAAACTTGTTTGTCTTAGTGACTGGCTGAACAAGAAGTAGGATGAGTGGACAAGATTTACATTGTTTTGTTTCTGAGTGCAGTTATGAAACAAACAAAAATCTACATTTATAAGTTGCACTTTTACAATTAAGAGATTGCACTACAGTACTTGTATGAGGTGAATTGAAAAATACTATTTCTTTTGTTTATCTTTTTATAGTGCAAATATTTGTAAACAAAAATAATATACACTTTGTATTCGGTGTTGTAATTGAAATCAATATATATGAAAATGTAGAATAACATCCAAAATATTTAATAAATTCAATTGGTATTCTATTGTTTAACAGTGCGACTAAAACTGCAATTAGTTGTGATTAATTTTTTTTATTTAATTGCGAGAGTTAACTGCGATTAATCGACAGCCCCAGTTAGCACCATTATACGAGGCACTGTTGAGACCTCATCAGGAACACTGTGTGCAGTTGTGGTCTCCCATGTTTAAGAAAGATTAATTCAAACTGGAACAGGTGCAGGGAAGAGCTAGAATGATCAGAGGAATAGAAAAATCTGTCTTATGAGAGGACACCCAAAGAGCTTGGCTTGTTTAGCCTAACCAAAAGAAGGCTGAGGGGAGATATGATTGCTATCAATAAATACATCAGAGGGATAAATACCAGGGAGGGAGAGGAGTCATTTAAGTGCCAATGTTGACACAAGAACAAATGGATATAAACTGGCCATTAACAAGTTTGGGCTTGAAATTAGGCGATTTCTAACCATCAGAGGAGTGAAGTTCTGGAACATCTTTCCAAGGGAAGCAATGGTGGCAAAAAAACTAACTACCTTCAAGACTAAGCTTGATAAGCTTATGGAGGGGGTACTATTATGGGACTGCCTACCTCATTGTGGCTCATTGGTGACTGCTAGTAGCAAAAATCCCCAACCGCCAGTGACAGGACACTAGATGGGGAGGGCTCAGAGATACTAGAGAGAATTCTTTCCCAGGTATCTGCCTGGTGGGTCTTGCCCACATGCTCATGGACTAACTGATAGCCATATTTGGGGTGAGGAAGGAATTTTCCCACCATGTCAGATTGGCAGAGACCTTGGGAGTTTTCTGCCTTCCTCTGAAGCATGGAACATGGGTTACTTGCAGGTAACTAGTGTAAATGGGGAATTCTCTGAAACTTGAAGTCTTTAAACCATGATTTGAGGACTTCAGTGATTCAGCCAGAGGTTATAGGTTTATTACAGGAGTGGGTGGGTGACGCTCTGTGCCCTGTGATGTGCAGGAGGTCAGACTAGATGATCACAATGGTCCCTTTTGATCTTAAAGTCTATGATGTTTTTTGAATTGGGGGAGGGATAGCTCAGTGGTTTGAGCATTTGCCTGCTAAACCCAGGGTTATAAATTCAGTCCTTGAGGGGGCCACTTAGGGATCTGGGGCAAAATCAATACTTGGTCCTGCTAGTGAAGGCAGGGGGCTGGACTCAGTGACCTTTCAAGGTCCCTTCCAGTTCTAGGAGATAGCATATCTCCATTAATTTTTTTTAATTTTTTTTATTTATTTATGTAATTTTTCTCTGAAATGTTTGAAACTAAATTGTGTTCAATTTTTAAAAAAACAAATGTTTTTCAAAATAGCTAAATTCCAAATTTTTTAATTTTTGGTTTTACCCCCATACATTCTCTGACCCTTTTTTCCCCATTGAATGTAACCAACAAATGACCTTAAGGGCCCCCAATTTTTCCCTCCCAACCATTTTTTTCTTTTTCTTCTCTCTAATTTGTTTAAACTTCTCTAGATTTGGATCATTTACAGAGTGACAAGACAAAAATTAGGGCTTGGCTACACTTGCAGATGTAGAGCCCTGAGAGTTAAACCAGCCCTCGGAGACCGCAGCAGGGAAAACGCTGCTGTGTGTTTACATTGTCAGCTGCAAGCGCACTGGCGTAGCCACATTAGCTGCTGTTGCAAAGCCACAAAGAGCAGTGCATTGTGGTAGCTATCCCAGTGTGCAAGTAGCTGCAGCGTGCTTTTCAAATGTGGGGGGTGGAGTATGTTGTGTGTATTTGGGGGAGAGACTGTGTTTTGGGGGGCAGAGTATGTGTCAGCATGCTGTCTTGTAAGTTCAGACAGCAGTAGACCCCCCTCCCACCCCACCTCTCTCTCACACACACTCACAGCAGCAGCATTCCACAGTAATGGTTGCTTTGTCCCAGAGCGGATAAGCATGCCGGCTGTCAGAAACAGAGCTTTGAAAGGGGATATCCGCATACCTGCAGCCGAGTTCAAAACAAGGACAAGAGTGGTCACTTGACTTCAGGGGATTATGGGACATTTCCAGAGGCCAATCACAGCACAGTAATGCAATACGTCGTCCACACTGACACCCGGGGCGCATCAAGCTTTATGCTTCTCGTGGAGGTGGATTACCAGGAGCTCTCCAGCTGCAGAGTCCAGGCGCTCTAAGTGCCTTGTCAGTGTGAACACCTCAGGAGTTAGAGTGCCCAGGGCTGATTTAATGCGCTCTAACTTGCAAATGTAGCCAAGCCCTTAGACTCCATAAGTTTGTCACTCTAACTTTGGAAAAGTTGAGGAACAGAATATAGATGCCATTTCTTCTTCTTTTCTTTTTAAAATGCCTGAAAACCTCTTATTTCATCTAAAAGAACCTCACCTGGTGAATAATTTAACAATTTTGAATTTACCACTCACTGCTTTAACAAGCATCAGAAACATTTCAGAAAGAGGTTTGTTATTTGTTGTTTGTTATTACTGCACATTTGAGATTTGAATTGGGGGACAGCAGTAAAATTAAATCATATGGGAATGATATTTCATAGATATGCATGGATTTATCACAACATGAAATATTAATTCACATTTGAGTCACATTTAGAAAAAATGCATGGCAAATAGCCCATGTTTCTGTGTTATAAAGGAATATATCAATGAGAAATAACAGAAATGGATGGATTTTTTCCTAGAAGGGTGCTCAGTAACTCATCTTTTAATGCCATGAGTTAGTGGGCCCAATTCACAGCTACACTAATGACTTCTTACTCCATCTGGCAAAATCAAAGGGCCTTAAAGTCTCATGTGCAGAGGGTTTCCCCAGCTGTCACAGAGGTGGCTTAAGGTTATTATAGCTCCTGAGGGTTATTTGAACTGGGGGTCAGGAAGGCCACTGCAAGCCCTCAAAATATGCGGAGTGAAAAACCGTCTTAAAGCCACTTTTGTCCCATACCTCCATTCTTGCTCCAAGTGCAAGAAGGGAGGAACTGAGAATCAGGCCCACCATTCTCAAATGGAAGACTATTGTCCATATCATTCAGTATTTTATTCATCAATTGCTTTGCTTTGCTATTTTAAGAGAAAATACTATACAGTTTTAACTAGAAATGATTTATTTTGCCTTCTTGGCTCTGGGGTACTTGTTGCATGCGAATTATGGAATCACATAATTCCATCATCTTTTAAGCAGAACTCTCCATTGAACATCTGCTTAAAAACCAACATGGCCTTTTATAGTAACGGGGGAAGTGCATTGAGCTTAGCTGTGACTGGTAAATTGGAGGGACTGATTGTTTGACAGGGTGATGGAAGGAAACAGGGCTGTCCAACCAGCTTGCATGCTGAGAACACGTGTGTGTGAGCTGAATCAATTTTTAAAGAAGGACGTGTGGTGAGGGAGAAGGGTGGAGACTGAGGAGGAGCTCAAATCTCTTTAGTGTTTATTTAAAACACTAGAAAGAATATACTTTGCTAATATGAGTTAAAAACATGTCTTTCTTCATCAGTAAGGACCAATCAGAAACATGGAATTGAAAATGGTTTTAACATGGCCCAATAAAATGTATTTAACCGTTGCTTGCTAAACCTATTTTACAAGAGTAGCTACTTAACATAGCTGTAGCTTCCCAGTCAAACAAGAAAAAAAATGACAGTGGGGCAGTGTGATCGGAGAAATATCCTCAGGAGTTCAGAGGATGTCCAAGCCACAAATGAGTTCAGATAGATCACTAATGAGCAAAGCTTTCCCATGTCACACTGCCCACAATAATCACTCATGGTTTAAACAGTTGGTTCCAATATGTGTTTTACTTCTAGAAGGCTGGAAAAAAAGGTTGGTTGAAAACCATATCCAATGTTGTCTTTGCTGTGAGATTGATTTCTAGGCAGGATGACTGTGGTTTGGGATGTTTTGAGCATTGATACATGCTTTTCCTAGTTTGGGCTTTTAGTTTAGTTTATTAAGGCCAACTCTGGCAAAAGTTGTATTCTTGACCTAAGTTGCCTGCTTTCAAGGGTACATGAAAGAGCTTACTGAACATGAATACTGTACGTATGATGTGTTGTTTGAGATTCTATCATAATTTAAGGGCACAGGAAGCAGTCAGAGTCATCTGAATCACGTGCTAAGAAGGGCTTATTCAAACAAAATGTGTTTTAATACAGGCAAATGCAAAGTTATACAGCTAGGAATGAAGAATGCAGGCCATCCCTGCAGAATGGGAGACTGTATCCTGGAAAAAAATTACTCTGATTTAGACATCATAGTGGAGAAGCAACAGAACACGAGTTCCCAGAAAGATAATGTGGGGAAAAAAGGGTGAATGTAATCCTTACATGTATAAACAGGAGAGTAACCAGTAGCAGTAGGGAGGTGATTTTACCTCTGTATATAGCAGTGCTGAGATTAAATACTAGTATTCTATTACGTGACCCTATGGGTCAACACAAGCATGCAGAGTTCCTAGAATGACGACACAGGCATGAGCTCTGTAACAACAGAACACGTGCTTATTACTGCCAGGGGGGACAGAGACGCTTCACGTCTGCTGCTAGTGCTGCTTCTCCAAGCCCTTTCACTGCCCCCTCTTCCACCTCCACCCCGCTATTCAGGGTTACTTCCCAAGTCCATGGTCCTTCTCCTCTGGGATAAACCACATCCTTTTGGTGCTGTCTGTGGATACACAGACCCAGCCAGCACAGTAATTCAGTTACACTGCTCCCCCTTTGGAAAAATCCCCACATCTACATAACAGAATAATCAGCAGAACAAGTTATGCAACCACAATCTTCATAGTGATCTGGCATCTCCAAATCATGATAGCTAACTAACCTTTGAAAGACAACATCGCTTGGTATAACTAGGGATGCTCTGAGATGGGACCTATCAATTTCCTGGCAGCCCAGTCAGTACAGATTAAGCATCATTGCTCCACAGACACTCTCCATCATGGCCAGTAAAGCCTGGCTGATATCTGGCTGTGAGCTTCTTAGAGATCTCCCATCTGGTCAGATGCAGTACTTGCAACACAAAGGCAAGCATGGGCTTCCTTGAGCTATTGTTTGAACCCTGGCTATTTGGCTAGATAGCTAAGAGGCTGCATTTGATTTGCTGTAAGACAGGATCTCTGTCTTGTTCACTTTTCTCCATCTTCTGACACCCTATTTAGTTTATCGTTATCTGCTATACCTACTATCTGGCTTGGAATTACCAACCAACACCATTACCCTTGAGGGAATTATTACCTTCTTTTCCACAATTACCGTACATACACCACTGTCATCGTTCTGGCAAACTACATAAATTAATTTTCCAATTATTGTGCATGTTTTATCCACCATAGTTCATCAGCAAGTCAATTCAAACCAATGCTTCTTGATCCGTGACCCAGGCTACAACAAAATCTATTACCAAATTAAAGGTGTCAGTTTCTATAGTGCTTTGCCAGCTGCCCATTACATCCAGTCTTTGTCCATTTGCCACCCTGACCACTGCAAAGTAAGGAGTGAATTTCTGAGATTTCTCCCTTAGAAGCTTCGCTTCAGAGTCTTTCAGATAACACAGAAACTTGTGCCCCAGAATTGATTAGGATCTCACATGAGACTCCCCTACCTTCTCAGACAGACAGATACCACTTCCTACAATGACATATAAATCCTCAGTAGCCATGAATTTGCAGATGGGCAGCTTGTGGCATTATTCCCTGTCCCTGACTATACAATATCAATTTTAATCAGTGGGCCACCCTGTTTAAAATCCCCAGACCTTCCACATATCCAGCAGTCTTGCTCTTCTGCAGCATCCACTGATTCATTCCAGTGCCTGACTGGCCTCTATCTGGGGTGTTGGCTTGCTCCTCTTCATTGAAATACTGCTTGTTTTGATTTTGGCAACTTCTGTTTTTGTGGTGCCACCTGCTATTCCTCCATTAGAAGCTTTTTAACTTCCTTGATCAATATTTTCACTGCTATCTGCAGGCTTTTAATTGTCTTGTTGATCCCTTCCACTTCACTGCTGGGCCCTTGACCTCTGGAGCCCCAGATCTTTGATGTTGCTTCCTCACTCTTTTCCAACTCACCAATCTGCTCCATTTCACTCGCTACCATGACAGCTTCATGCTTTTTCCCTATGCAGTTGTATCTGGATGTTCCTTTGGACTGTACTAGCAATGAAGTGGTCTTGTGCTAGGCCATCCTGTTCTGCTTTGTCCCATCCCAGCAAGGACTTCACTGCTGATTGCCATAGTCTCTGAGTATGTCCCTGGCCTGGCATTTCCAGTCTGCAAATGCTGCCCAAGCCCAGTCTTCACTGCTACTCCAATGCCTCTTTCTGGGCTATGTAGTCTGCCTGTAGCTGGGGAGCACAGGTATACCTTTCCTTTCACCAGCAGCATCAAAAAAAAAAAAAAAAAAATCACTTCTCCCTCAGACCACTGATTCACACTTGCAGCCCAATCAAAGTGTCCTATCCAAGTGCTCCAGTCATCCTCAGCCCCTGAAAAGAATCATGAAAATGATTCAAATGCTGGGGGAAATGCCTTATAGTGAGAGAGTTAAAGGGATCAGTGTGTTTACTTTATCAAAAAGATTATGAGGTGACTTGATTACAGTGAATAAGTACATTCATGTGGAAAAATACAGGGTACTAAAGGGCTCTTCAATCTGGTGAAGAAAGGCCTAACAAGAACCAATGGTTGGAAGCTAAAGCCAGACAAATTTATACTGGAAATTAGGCACACATTTTTAGCAATGTGGGAGATTAACCATTGGAACAAACTACTGAGGTAAGTGGTGGATTCTCCATCTCTTGATGTCTTCATATGAAGACCCGACGCCTGACTGAGAACAAGCAGATGCAAGGCCTATCACAGACATGGTGAATCCTTTGAAAAACCACTAATTTTTTTCTTTCTTTTCCTGACATTTTATGGCACAGCAGCCTCAGCATGTGAGGCTCTGACTGCCACCTACCACAGTTGTTTCATAAGCAAAAATCTATATCTTCTCACTCAGTCCTGTATCCTTAAAAAAGCAAAGTAGCGCTTTTTGATGCTACCCTACTTGCCCAGTACTCTCACCAGTCCTTTCAGGCTATATTCTTTCACCTTTCAGTTCTTCATAAAAATCCTTCTTTCTGTGTAATTCTCCCTGCATTGCCACAGCAGATGCTCAACTGTTTCTTGGACTTCATATGTATTGCACAACCCATCTTTGCGCTTGTTCAGTAAATATACCATTCAGGTGACAGTGACCTGTTAGCCCTCTAAATAGAGTTACTTCACTTCTTCTATCATAGCTATTAAATATACCATTATACACAAGTTTAGGACATATTTAATAGAACCTGTGTCTCTTTGGTCCATAGTTCTTGTCAATCCTTCTTAAGTTCTCCTTAACCAAACTTTTGAAATCCTGTGTACTCAGAGGGATCTTTATATCAACTTCCTCATTTTAAGGCATTTTTCCCTGCTTTATCTGCCATTTAATTGCCTGGTATCCTTGCATAAACCAGAATACACGCTATTACTGTATATATACCTAATTGTACTATCTCTACGGTTAAGAACAGTATTTCATTGATTAAGTTAATTAAGCTTATTAAACAGTATTTCATTGAGTAAACTTTCAGTATACCTGAGTCAGGTAGGATAGCAGACATAGTTAATGCTGACCTGGATAAGGAATGTATGCCCAACATCAATTTGGCTGTCATAATGGTTACAAAATTGGATAGCCTCATAGATCTCTTAATTCCAAATTCAGGGATACAAAAGGCCATTCTCACTCTACCTGTGTTGTCATCTCTAGAGACCAATCAGTATAGATTTGGAACTGCTGACCCCGTTTGGCATGTATAAATTCATAAATCTTAGTTATCCATATTTGACAATTCTGCGCTTCCCTTTGTTTTTCTGTAGAGTCCAGCTATAGCTTGATTTCCCATGACTAAAGATTATAACTTCTTCCAGATCTTTCTTTTCACACAAGTCTGTTACTCACCTTTTGACCTTGTTAGCATGTGGGAGTTTGTGGCCCCCAGTTACTTCTTGTCTATTTAATTCCCAACAGCACTCGTATATTCATTTAGTTATCTTGTCTTCACTAGTTCCGTTAACCTTAGCCCAAAAGGTTAAATCTAACAATTTCATCCTTAAGTTTATAGGCATTTCTCTGGTTGCTACCTGCAGCACATACAATCGAGCCATAATACTCGTACTACATGCTATTCACAGAGCTTGGGGTTGAATCGGCTCTAACTTTTTTGTGTTGATTTAGAAGCTGAGTTAAAGGTGTGGCATCTGTAATATATAACTGGTCTTATTAATGCCCAATACAGCTTCAATGACATGTTCTTATCTGCACCTCAATTGTTTCCACCAATATTTTTTAAGCAGATTCATCCTCTCTTTACAGTTTGTCTTAATATTGTCTATAGGACCTTTCCAGATTAGTTTGTTATCAAACATAACTTCTAAGAATGTAAAATTTTGAACTACCTGCATATTTTCTGGATAGAGATATAGGTTCCATTCTTCCCCAAGCTTCCTTTTTGTGAAGATCATTCCCTTTGCTTTAGCAAATGAGAACTTAAATCCTGAAGTGTCTCCCCATTTAGAAATTCCCCTGTGTGCCTCATTGGTTCTTTCCACAGCTATCAGTAGCCTTCTATGTTTTGCCCATATAGCACAGTCATCTGCAATACTGTAATACCTATTCCTGCCCGTATACTCTCCGGGAGATCATTAATCATAATGTTAAACAGGGTTGGGCTGATAATGCTTCCCTGTGGAATGCCATTAGTAAGTTTATAAATATTCGACAAAGCCACCCTGGCCCTGACTTGTCTGGTTCTATTAAGACTGGTTCTATTAAGACTTCTATATGCACCAGAACATTCTTCCTCTTATTCCAGCTGGGCTATTTTATACAACAAGCCTTCTCTTCAGAGCATGGCATATGTTTTTTCAATGTCCAAAAATACGACTTATCATAAACTCACTCTTCCTCATGGTTTTTTGTATTTCTGTTTTTAATCTTACAATATGATCAATTGTGCATCTTCCTTTCCATAAAACACTTTGTAAATAGTTTATAATTTCATTTTTCCAAGTATGCTACTGATCTCTTATTTATCATTCCTTCCATAATTTTACTCCCACACGATGTGAGGGAAATAGGTCTATATGCGTCAGGTTTTCTGTGTAATTGGCCAGATTTTCCTATCAGTATAACAACCATTTGCTTCTGTTCTGCCGGTAGTATTCCTTTCCCCATACATTATATAATTTCAATAAAACTTTTACAGTCCCTTCCAGTAGGTTCTTAAGATTGCATTACATATTTTATCTTTAGTTGGGGCTCTATTTTTACCTTTTTGAGTATGATAAAATTTTCATTCAGTACTTGATTTTTATATTCTACCCAGCCATGTAAGAGCTCACAATTTTCTTCAGCAAACCATTCTTTTTTTTTGTTCACAAAAAACTCTTTACTTTGATTTGTATCACTACTAACTTTTTGGAACTCTTTTGCTAAAATGTCTACATTTCCTAAGTTAGGACTTTCAACTTTATTATTTACTATAAGACCAGGTATACATGTGTGTTTATGCCATATTCCATTCATTGTTTTAACTGGTTTATATAGATCTCAAACTTTGGAATCTTTATTCATTTTCCCACAGTACTTTCTCCCATTCTCTTTCTTTGCCTTTTTAATAAGTCTTTGTGCCACAGCTTTACATCTTTTATATGTCATTAAATCCTGGCTATTTATTATACTTTGTTACTTTGTGCTTGTGTGTATGCCTTCTCTTTCTTTCTTTCAATTGCTGCTTTACAATCTTCATTCTACCAGGGAACTTGATTTCTGAGTTTGTGGCAATTTGATGACTTACATAGAATCATAGAATCATAGAATATCAGGGTTGGAAGGGACCTCAAGAGGTCATCTAGTCCAACCCCCTGCTCAAAGCAGGACCAATTCCCAACTAAATCATCCCAGCCAGGGCTTTGTCAAGCCGGGCCTTAAAAACCTCCAAGGAAGGAGACTCCACCACCTCCCTAGGTAACGCATTCCAGTGCTTCACCACCCTCCTAGTGAAATAGTGTTTCCTAATATCCAACCTGGACATCTCCCACTGCAACTTGAGACCATTGCTCCTTGTTCTGTCATCTGCCACCACTGAGAACAGCCGAGCTCCATCCTCTTTGGAACCCCCCTTCAGGTAGTTGAAAGCTGCTATCAAATCCCCCCTCATTCTTCTCTTCTGGAGACTAAACAATCCCAGTTCCCTCAGCCTCTCCTCATAAGTCATGTGCTCCAGACCCCTGATCATTTTTGTTGCCCTCCGCTGGACTCTTTCCAATTTTTCCACATCCTTCTTGTAGTGTGGGGCCCAAAACTGGACACAGTATTCCAGATGAGGCCTCACCAATGTTGAATAAAGGGGAACGATCACGTCCCTCGATCTGCTGGCAATGCCCCTACTTATACAGCCCAAAATGCCGTTAGCCTTCTTGGCAACAAGAGCACACTGTTGACTCATATCCAGCTTCTCGTCCACTGTGACCCCTAGGTCCTTTTCTGCAGAACTGCTACCTAGCCATTCGGTCCCTAGTCTGTAGCAGTGCATGGGATTCTTCCGTCCTAAGTGCAGGACTCTGCATTTATCCTTGTTGAACCTCATCAGGTTTTTTTTGGCCCAATCCTCTAATTTGTCTAGGTCCCTCTGTATCCGATCCCTACCCTCTAGTGTATCTACCACGCCTCCTAGTTTAGTGTCATCTGCAAACTTGCTGAGAGTGCAGTCCACACCATCCTCCAGATCATTAATAAAGATATTAAACAAAACCGGCCCCAGGACCGACCCTTGGGGCACTCCGCTTGAAACCGGCTGCCAACTAGACATGGAGCCATTGATCACTACCCGTTGAGCCCGACGATAGCTAGGTTGGCTGCAGTTACAGCTCCCTTTATTATATTATCATGAAATTCCTCTAGATTATCACATATACAATTGGTACTTAGATATTCAGCATGCTTACTCTTAAAGAGTTCCCAGTTTGATTTTCTAAGCTTCAGGTAGGAATTCCTTCAGTATTTGCAACCTTACCTTGGCTTTGCTATGTAATTAGCATAGGGAAGTGATCACTTCCTATTCCATATTCTATATTCTTTATAGATTTCCCAGATGCATTTAATTTGCTATATTGATTGCTGCAACTTCCAATTCTAAACATGAAAAGGTTACACACACCAAATTAAACCTAGCAGGTGCTCCAGTATTGAGCAATACCAGGTTGTGCACATCAATGAACTGTTCCAGGCATTTGCCATTATAATTAGTTTTTCTGCTTCCCCATAATTCATTATGGCTATAAGGTCTCTACAAATACTATTTGGGCCTTTAACACCCTTAACCCTAACTCTTCCAGTTCTAGATGGTCTAGTTTTTTACATGGTTTGAAAACATTGCAGAATAGTAGTACCTTTATACAAATCTATAGAGGAATCTCAACAGTACTGTACTCAAAACTTAAGTTCTGTCCATCTATGTTAATCTAAGACCTTCCTTTCTAAATATACCGATCCCTAACCACTGAACTGCTACTACTACATGGGCTTAAGAGCCTGTCTGATGACCCTTCCAAATCAATCAATCAATCAGGTACCCTACTGCAGACCAGCTGTGTTCATTAGGTTGCCTGGAGATTGGCTTTGCTGCAGGCCCTGATTTCTGATAGCCCCTGGTACTGGAGGCTTTAGATTCAGGGAGGTGCAATAGTGAAATACCACTGTTACCACCAGGGAATAGCAGAATGAGAGTGAGGTTCTCAGCACTTCCCACCCCTTTCTCTGTGCTTGACTTATGGGAAAGAAGCCTGGGTGCAGGATTGGACTACAGGGGAAGGAATAGTAGGAAGCAATGAAGGTCCCCCAGCTACCTCTTTGCCTGCATGCCCCAGATCCCTGAAGATCTTGGTATGTTGGGGAGGAAAATATTGGTCCACTCATCATTCAGTTGGGGACTGAATCAGCTACCACTGGAGGAGAGGAATGAGGCACCTACCCATGAATGAAGGATAGGGAATAAAGAGAGGAGTATGAAAGATACCTGTAGATTGGGAGAAGAAAGGTGAAGATCAGAGGCCTCTTGTGGGGAGGTAGGAGGAATAGCAGAGGTGCTGCCTGTTGCGGGGATGATGCAAAATGGGTAGGATGTGGGAAGAAATGTTCTTTGAAGAGGTGTATTACAGAGGCCCCCTTTTATTCCATGAAAAAGAAATACATTGGGTCTGGCTTGATTTATTCTTAGAAAGGCCAACCTGCATATTGCCCATGATTCTGCTGTGCCCCTAAGTGCCAGATTCTGAAAACTTTACTCACGCTGAGTAGTATTTTACTCTACAGTTACTCTCATTGATTTCAGGGAGTAATGGACTATTCAAGGTGAGTTAGCATATCCGTATCTGGCCTTTCATTAGTAATTTTCTGTCTCAATTTTTGTTTCATTATTTTACTAGGGTTAGAAGTTAGACTTATGGGGCACTAATTCCCAGGAACACTTATACTAGCTGTTTTCTAAACTCCGAGTGCCTCCCTCTTTATAAAAATCTATATTTAGGAACATTTTGTCACATAATAGTGACTGTGTAATGTTCATACAGTAACTGATACCAGCATTGGCTATATTGTCTCACACATACTACAGTATGCTTAAGTGCTGCTCAGCTTCCTGAATGCTAAGAGTATTACAGATATATTAAGTGTGTAAGCATAATTCCACTCAACATAGAAATAGACCACCATCCTAAAGTTTTGCATAGTGTTGCTTTGTGCTGTTAAAGAGGTGTCACTTTACATTCCAGAAGTGGATGTATTTCAATGGTGGGTGAAATAATATTCTAGGTGAATAAAGTAGTGGATGCTTTGGGAGTCATTTCTGATTATAGAAATTATATAGGTAAGATGTGACTGCATAATATTATATTTATTTAACCTGTCTCACATTAATTAGAATAATGTTGGTAGTGTTTAGAGCTTATTCCTCTAAATAAAGATGATACCTAACCATACTTCTCAACTTACCCTCCAAATCCTTATTCATGAAGTGCTACAGGAAGAATATTGATTGCAAGTGGCACAAGGAGGAAAAGCTTTCAAGTTTGCATGTATAGACATTAGATGCAGTTATGACTGGGTTTTGTTTAGTTTAATACATCTGCCATTCCCCCACTCATTTGAATGGAGATACAGTCAGACTTCAGTGATTACATACACTTCAGTAGAAGCAAAATAATTCAGTCGTCAATCTGCAGATTTCCGGAGGCAGCGAGGCAAGTTGAAACATTTTTCTTCCCCTTTCTTGATCATGCTTTTTATCAACCATGTGGAACCACTTTTGTTTGCGCAGCTACAGTTAGAGTGAGGTATATGTTAATAAAACCCATATGTTATAAACTTTCTAAGCCAAATACTCTAGACTCATGTCTCATCCAACTTTGGAACCTAATATAATCCCTGCATATATATTTTCAATTGTTTAGAAATTGTGCCTGATCCACTGCAGCACTTCACTCTAACTTTAGGGATATCATAACTGAATGTGGTTGCCATTACTGCTTTACTTCTAGTAAGTTCCAAAATCATATATTGCATCTAAACAATATAACATGGATAAGAAGTTAAACCTTTTGAGTTTTCCTCTTACTGTTTTAATGAGCAATACAAAAAGATTGCAAATATACATTGGTATGATTTTCATACTAGAAACTACAATCTTATGAAATCATAATTGAACATGAGATTTCATGAATGTCTGAAATTATTAAAGTATGAATCCACTTCTCTGAATCAAACTTAGAAAAAAATCAAGTCAGGAATTGTAATGCTTCTGTTTGCAGATGAAATAATACAAAAAAAAAACATTTCCATTTTGTTTTTTAAGAAATCCCTCAGTTATTTGTCTACCAGGGCCAAGACTTACGGGACCTGGTTCTCCACTGTTTTGTACCAGTTTTACTGTTGAAGTCATTGAAGTCATACCAGCATCAGATTGTGTAATGAAGTGGAGAATGAGGCCCACTGTTCTCAGATGGAGGACTGTTTGTATAATTCAGAAAATTATTGAGTGCTTGCTTTGTTTGATCAATCATTTGCAAGAGATCATATAATTAAAAGTAGAAATGGTTACTCACATAACTTGGTATCAAGGCTACAAACAGCTTCACTAACAGGACCATAAAAACTATTACCCATAAATACCTCCAGATACTATTAAAATATCCTCAACTAATCCATGTGGAGGAAGCTCAGTGTATTATTGCCACCACTGAAAGGGCAAAGCTGGAGTTTTTGATATCTAAATAAATCAACAAATTACTTTCTATAGTTGGAACAGGAATTATTTCCCCCACATTCAGCACTGCTGCCATGGAATGAAAGAGGATCAAGTGCCATAGAAAATGGACTAGAATAGGAGATAGTGGAACAAATTCACTTTTGTAAGCATGGAGCCCATAGAGTCGCTGATTGTGTCAGTAGTGACCTTTTCTCTGTTTTGGATCTTCTTCCAAATCAACCTACCTTAAAATTCAGCAGTTGCCATGTAGTGTGTGCTTTGTTCCATGCCAGCTCCTGCCTTGACCCCTGCATTGCCTAACACGTGATAACCTGGTTCTGAGCCTCGGTTCCAATTCCTGAACTCTAATGTTGCCTCTGACCATTGGCTGTGGCATCTGACTTTGAGCTCCAATTCCTAGCTACTGACTTCTGCTCTGACCACTAGGTACAAGTGTTCACATCCAGGTCACTGACATGGGAGATGTTAGGCTAGAACTTAACTCCCTGATGAAAGTCCTGAAATCCTCTGTTTGTTCACAACTCAGGCCATGTCGACACTAGAAAGTTAAGTTGACTTTATGTAAGTCAACATCGAGCCTCCGATTTAAGTGAGTCGATTTTGTGTGTCCACACTACGCTCATTGTGTCGGTGGACTGCATCCTCACTAGCAGGGCTTGCATCGACCCACGGAGCACTGCGGGTAGCTATTCCACAGTGCACGTAGCAGAGTGGAATTTTGGGTTGGGCTTGCAATGCTTTATGAGACCAAAACATTGGTGCGGGTGGCTATAGGAACATGGCATTAGCCTCCCATGATGCACTTACCTCCCTCCCTCCCTGAAATCAACATCAAACAAACCAAGCCTTTTTTGCAAGTCTGGGTTACCCACGCGCACGCCATAGCACGATAAGCATGGGCCCCGTTCAGCTGTACACTGTTGTTGTGAGTATTACAAATACCTTGTATCTAATCCTGCAGTATTTACACAGCCAATACAAGAGCCGCTGCGCAGAACAATGTGATGCCCCGCTGGAAGCAAGCAGCCCTGCTGGAAGACAGAGTGGAGCAATTAACAGTTGCTGGCAACAGTTACACATCACCTTGACACAGTTGATCACAATTTCTAGGCCTGGAAAACAAGCACTGACTGGTGGGACCGCATCATTATGCGGCTATGGGACAACGATCAGTGGCTGCAGAACTTTCAAATACGTAAGGTCACTTTCCAGGAACTGTGTGAAGAGCTTTCCCCAGCCCTGAAGCACAGCAATACTAAAATGAGAGCTGCTCTGACAGTGGAGAAGTGAGTGGCGATAGCTCTGTGGAAGCTTGCAACACCAGACTGCTACCGGTCAGTAGGGAATCAATTTGGAGTGGGTAAATCTACTGTGGGATCTGTTGTGATCCAAGTGGTCAGGGGCATTAACAGACTTCTGCTAAGAAGGGTAGTGTCTCTGGGCATCATGCAGGACACAGTGGAGGGTTTTGCCACGACGGGGTTCCCTAACTGTGGTGGGGCAATAAACAGAATGCATATCCCTATGTTGGCACCAGATCACCTTGCCAAAGAGTACATAAACCCAAAGGGGTACTTCTCAATGGTGTTGTAAGCCCTGGTGGATCACAAGGGCCGTTTCACCGAAACCAACGTGGGACGGTCGTGAATGGTGCATGATGTGCGCATCATTAGGGACACAGGTCTGTTCAGAAAGCTGCAAGCAGGGACTTTCTTTCCAGACTGCAAATAACCATTGGTGATGTTGAAATGCCAATCGTGATCCTGGGAGATCCAGCCTACCCCTTGCTCCCATGGCTCATGAAGCCGTATGCTGGCAGCCTGAACAGCAACAAGGACCGGTTCAACCATAGACTGAGCAAGTGCAGAATGGTGGTGGAATGTGTCTTTGGACTTTTAAAAGGTCGCTGGCGCTGTTTGCTTACTAGGTTAGATCTTAGTGAAAGCAATATCCCCATTGTTATTGCTGCCTGCTGTGTGCTCCATAATATCTGTGAAACAAAGGGAGAAGTTTCTGCTGTGGTGGGGGCTTGAAGCAGATTGCTTGGCAGCCAATTTTGAGCAGCCAGACACTAGGGCAATAAGAAGAGCACATCAAGAGGCTCTGCCTCTCTGTGAGGCTTTGAAAGCCAGTTTCAGCAATGAGTCAGAGTAATGTGACACTTACCTGTGTTGTTCCTTACCAAACTGTCCCCTCCATTGCATTTTCTCCCTTGTAAACTCCACTCCCACCAACCACTGTGTGTGGATTGAATAGAGCCTTTTCTCCTCAGTCCATTACGTTTTATTATGCACACAAACACACAGAGACAGCAAATAAAAGTAAGATAACCTGGGGCAAAAGGGCTGATAACGCTGGGGGGGGGGGGAAGAGGAGAAACCAGGAAAGCTTGCTTACAGATGCACTGTAGTAACAATCAAAGGAGTGGGAATGGGCACCTTCTGGTCCTTGTACCCTCCCCTGGTGTTGAGTGCAAGGGATACCAAACTTCTCCCCCATCCCCTGCCTCATAAGACGTTTGGTGGAGGAGGATGGGTGATGATGGCAGCAGGTTCAGCACAGGCTGTAGAGGGAGTCTACCACCCGGCTGCCTTTCTTGAACCTGAACCAGATGCCCCAACATGTCCAATTGCTCCTTCATAATCTGCAGCATCTCTTCCCATGTGGCACACTCTTGTTCCCTGCATGATCTCCTTTCCTCCCTGTCCATGGCCAGGTTCTCGGACAGTGAAATCCTCCATGCTCCGAGCTCCATCTTGTCACTCTCAGAGGCGCACATTAACTCATTGAACATGTCCTCAAGTCTTATTTTTCCACTTTCTAATTTGGGAAAGTCTCTGTCCCGGTGTGGAGGATGTGCCAACAAATAAGGTTTCAGCTGCAACGAATGCGAACCACAAGGGTAACATTGACAGCACATACATTTTTTTTCTTTAATTAAAAAAAACCTTGCATCTAAAACAAACACCCCTCAATACACTTTACTGCCAGCCACAACATAATCACAACTACTGGCTGTTGTAAGAGTCTGTTTGCTGCTCCAGCCATGGTGAGTAAGGCCACAAGGCATGGGCGAGAGGTCTTGTGCTGCTGCTTTTGTGAAAACATCCTTGGAATCACAGGTTGGCACTTGAGAAAAGCCCCCTTTCCTCTAGCAACCTGGATGGTGCTTGAGGACAGGCACCAGCGTAAAGCCCCCCAAATAGTTTGTTTTTACAAAAGTGGCAGCAGGTCGGGGGGGGGGGGGGGAAAGACAAACGGGGCCCCCCCCCCTCCCCCCCCCCCCCCCCCCAATGCTGCTTGCAATACACGGTGATCCCTTCCAACCAAAACATGTTTGAGAAAGCGTGGTTATGTGACCTATATTTCACCAAATGGGGGGTGGATTTAGGGTGACCAGACAGCAAATGTGAAAAATTGGGACAGGGGGTGGAGGGTAATAGGAGCCTATATAAGAAAAAGACCCCAAAATCAGGACTGTCCCTATAAAATCAGGACATCTGGTCACCCCAGGCGGATTACTTGTTGAATGGTTTGCGGTTCAAGGGCTTGCATTGAAAATTTCCCCCGTTTCCCCTAGGTGGCCCTATGTGATATCAGTCTCCTGAGGGTAACAGAGGCAGCAAGAGAGCAGATGCTGCAAGCGACTGGTATAGACCTGGTCCTATTCTAGAATGCTGTGTGCTGCAATGATGCCAGCAGAGTTAATACTGGAGTGGTGCGGGAAAGTGTCCTACCAGGGTGGGTGAAATAAGGCAGCCCTTCCCAGAAACCTTCTGCAAATGATTGCAGAGTACCTCCATGAAAGCTTCCTAGAGATTTCCATGGAGGATTCACAGGCCATGAAGAGTCTTTTTCAGAGAGCACCCGCTGCATAGCTGGAGTGGCCACCAATACCCACTACACCTAATATTTGTTCAGATTCAACATAAAAAATAATAGCATGTATTACTACAAATTGACTGGAAATGTGTACTCACCAGAGGTGCCTTCCATGGCATCATGCTCTGCCACCACCTGGTCCTGTGAAGGGATGGGTTCCAGTGTTAAAAACAGTCGGCTGTTGGGGAGAATGGATCTGCCGCTTGCCTTCCTCACATTCTCCTCCTCTTCCTCATAAACAATGTCCTTCTTGTTGTTGCTCAGTGTCGCCCTGGGCTACTGGGAGGTATCCATGAAGCATTTTGGGGTAGTGGTGGGGTCGCTGCCGACAATCGCATGCAGCTCCTCATAAAAGTGGCATGTCTGTGGGCAGAACCAGAAAGAGAGTGTTCACCTCCCTTGTCTTCTGGTACACTTGCTGAAGCTCCTTTGTTTTCACGCGGCACTGCTGCGTATCCCTGGTGTAGCTCTTCTCCCCCATACCTCATGTGATCTTGGCATAGATGTCAGCATTTTTTCTGCTGGATCGGAGCTGTGCCTTCACAGACTTTTCCCCACACAGCAACAAGATCCACCACCTCCTGTGTACTCCATGCTGGAGTGCATTTGCAGCCTTGAGTCTCCGTGATCAGCTGTGCTAGTGAGCTCTCCATACTGATCAATCAGAAAATGAAAATTCAAAAGTTCCCAGGGCTTTAACAGGGGAGCAGCTGTTTCCTATGTACCTGGCTGACATGCAGTGGAGTTGAAAACGCTCTCCAGAGCAGTGACAGTGGAGCACTGTAGTACACCTCCTGGAGGCCAATGCCTTCAAATTACACAATGCAGGATTTACGCTATCCCCATGTTGACCTGTGGATGTCGAATCAAGTGCTACACCTCTCGTGGAGGTGGAGTACAGAAGTCAACTTTACAGGCCACTTAGGTTGGCGGAAGGGACTCGGTAGCGTAGACACATGCATTATTAGATCAACTTAACACGGCTTAAGCTTGGGGGAAGAGGTAGATATGCTGGAGGGTAGGGATAGGATCCAGAGTGACCTAGACAAATTGGAGGATTGGGCCAAAAGAAATCTGATGAAGTTCAACAAGGACAAGTGCAGAGTCCTGCACTTAGGACGGAAGAATCCCATGCACTGCTACAGGCTGGGGACCGACTGGCTAAGCAGCAGTTCTGCAGAAAAGGACCTGGGGATTACAGTGGACGAGAAGCTGGATATGAGTCAACAATGTGCCCTTGTTGCCAAGAAGGCTAACGGCATATTGGGCTGCATTAGTAGGAGCATTGCCAGCAGATTGAGGGAAGTGATTATTTCCCTCTATTCAGCACTGGTGAGGCCACATCTGGAGTATTGTATCCAAGTTTGCTACCACCTCCCTCCAACTCTCCTCCTCCCCCATTACAGAAAGGATGTGGACAAATTGGAGACAGTCCAGCAGAGGGCAACAAAAATTATTAGGGGGCTGAAGCACATGACTTATGAGGAGAGGCGGAGGGAACTAGACTTAGTCAGTCTGCAGAAAAGAAGAGTGAGAGGGGATTTGATAGCAGCCTTCAACTACCTGAAAGGGGGTTCCAAAGAAGATGGAGCTAGGCTGTTCTCAGCGGTGGCAGATGACAGAACAAGGAGCAATATGGTCTGAAGTTGCAGTGGGGGAGGTCTAGGTTGGATATTAGGAAACACTATTTCACTAGGAGAGTGTTGAAGCAATGGCATGGGTTACCTAGGGAGGTGGTGGAATCTCAATCCTTAGAGGTTTTTAAGGCCCAGCTTGACAAAGCCCTGGCTGGGATGATTTAGTTGGGGTTGGTCCTGCTTTGAGCAGGGGGTTGGACTAAATAACCTCCTGAGTTCTCTTCCAACCGTAATCTATGATTCTATGACCTAAGTTTGTAGTGTAGACTAGACCTCAGGTACAACACAAGCAGCAGCCCTGAAAGCTTCTCCACCCAGCTTTACTAATGTGCCTCAATTCCAATCTGGAGGCACCACCTGCAGAGGCAGTAAGGTAGATCTAGCTACACATTTATATTATACAGAGAGCTAATTGAGAATTTTTGAATAATGAATACTATGATCCTGTACATGCCACCAAATCAAATCTGAGCCACAAATGATTTGCTTTGCATTATTCTGACAACCGCAAAGTTACCATGAAAACTTCAACTTTCACCAGTTCTTAGTGGAGGTGTGTTACTTGTCATTAGGATTGCTTGAATTTCAATTACATCTCAGATTTTGAAAAAAAAAGTTGGAGTTTGTAAAAAAAAAAAAAAAAACTTTCACTCAGCTCTATTCTTCATTTGCTTTTCTCTTGCTTAACAGCTTCAGTCATCCTGTCAGGAACCAGAAACAAATCCACACCAGCGACCACTCACTGTGACGAAGTGGGAATGTTCTTAATGTTTTCTCTGAATACTGTGTGGGTGCCTCAGTTTCCCCTATGCATTTCTTAGGTATCTAGGTGTGGGGATCAGGGTGTATAATTGTTGCAGAGCCCAAGACGGCCCCTGTGATACTGTCTGCACAGAGAATGGCCGGCACTCTGTCTCCTGGCAACTAATGGCCTGGGCCCCTCCTTTGCAAAGATGCCAACTGAAGGTGTTGGAGAACAAAGATCAGGTGACCTCCTGGCCCAGGAAAGAGACAAAGGCCAGAGAGGAGGGACTGGAGAGTTTCAGTTTGGAGCTAGCTGGGGACGAGGAGTGAAGTGCAGACGTGGGTGTCTGGCTCACTGCCCCCCAAAATGGACCCGGCTGAGGGGTCCTAGTCTCTGTACCTACAAGCTCTGTTTTAGACCATGTTCCTGTCATCTAATAAACCTCTGTTTTACTGGCTGGCTAAGAGTCACGTCTGACTGCGAAGTGGGGGTGCAGGACCCTCTGGCTTCCCCAGGACCCCACCTGGGGGGACTTGCTGTGGGAAGCGCACGGAGGGGCAGAGGATGCTGAATGCTCCAAGGTCAGACCCAGGAAGGTGAAGCCGTGTGAGTTTCTTGCCCTGCTCACCGAGAGGAGACTTCACCAGAGTCCTGACTGGCTTTGTAGGGAGCAGTTGCAGAGCATCGCCCGGGGACTCCGTGACACTCACCATAGAGTGAAAGTATCCGAGCAAACTATAGGCTGAAAATTGTATCTCAAATTCAGCCATTTCTATTCAGCCAGTAGCAGCTCTCCCACCATGGAAACAAATAGCTGGAGTCTTACTGCAGTGTGTGCCAGACCTTTAATGCAGCTGGAGAGCAGCTGTTCCTCTCCTGGTTCTACTCCTGCTCCTGTATGCATACACCCTTCTCCAGCTTCCTCCTCCAGTCTCCAGCTGGATGCTCTCAGGCTCCTGCCCATCAGCTCTCCCAATCCCTTCTTCAGATTGAAGGGCAGTAGGAAGCAGAGATGCTGCTGCACTTCCTACTTCCACCCACCTGAAGGAGGTGCTGTAAGCAAGGGAGGCCCAGTCCAATAATCCCACTTTTCTTTTCTTGTAGTTACTGATGAGAGCAGAGACACAATCAAGAAAAATACTTAATGGGAGAATGGGGGTAAGAAATCTGTGGACGTAAGGGAATAGAGGACAGTCAACTCATAAAATAACACAGAGCTACAGGACAACATGACATTTCAAGACAAGAGAGTCCTAACCCTTTATGATGATACTTACAGCAAACAGAAAACCCTGTAAATGTGCAGTTGACTGACAAAGTATCCTGTGAATGTGCAAGTTGAACAAAATTCTGGGACACATTTCTACGCTGGAAATCAAAAAGTGTCAACATTCTTAATGAGAAACATACTTCTAGAAACGAGAGTTGCCTAGTAACAGATTAATTTATTTGAACCTTTATATTTTATTGGTAGTTTGACTAAGAATAAATGGGGAGAAAGGATCCAACTACCATTATTAAAAAAGCTACAGACTTGACAAGGCTATTTCAGTTCTTCTACAGGTTTTGCTGTGCCCTTCTTCTGCAGCACGTTTTCTTTCTGGGGGTAGTAGAGCAATTAGAATGACAGCACTGAGAAGAGTGTTGGCTAGATTAGTAGTGAAAACATTCTGCACTCTCCATCTGAGCCAGTCTGATAGGAATAACTGATCACTGTGTAATGCAACTTTTTAATGTCAAAACGTTTGTTGCTTTCATCCTAATGATGCCAAAATTATAGCTCTCTGACAATAACAACACAAAAATCACATAAGCAAAGCACTTGATTTAAGTGTTATTTGATATTGCACTTGGTCTACATTTGAGTTAAGCCTAATTGTAAATTGTGGGAGCTAATTGTAAATCATAATATTCCCCAGTAATTATTATAGCTTCATAATAGTTTCTAGGATAAATTATTCAGGATAGCAACAGCTCAACTAATACCGATGCTAGTCACAGTACTTTTACGGTTGAATTTAAATATGAGGCAACATTCAAAGAACTAATGCCCAACCCTGATTTTTAACATACAGCAATTCTGGAACATTAAGTAACATACTAGTCAGAAGTTGGCATGTCCATATTTTATGTTTGGCATGCTTATTTGCCGATGTGCTCATCGATTTATAATAAAAGTACTGATGTCCAAGCTCTAGAAATTAAGTTAGTGGCTTGAGTATGTTTGTGTGCACACTGAATTTATATTCTCCGGGTTTAGCAAGCAGGAATTGTGGACATTTTCCCCACTTCTAGCCCATGTAATTTATTGACTGTGAGGGTGGCGATATATCCAATTTCACCTAGGCCAAGCAAGGTTGGTGCATTCTTCTCATCAGCTCTAAAGAGGTGAAATGTTTGTTTCTGCAGGTGCATGTGTGGTCTGGATCAACCCAGTTTGTGCTTAAAATACTACCCACATGTAGTCATTGAATTCTGAACAAAAGGTGAGCAAGCCATGAGATCTTTTACAGCAAACTCAGAATTCTCTTCTAGCTCTGTTAGAACCTGGATTCTTAGCTCTGACATCTGGGGGAGAGCTTTGGAGGTACATATAGGTACTAGACCTCGGTGAAATTTTTTTGGCAAATAATAAATTCACAAAAAAAGATTGTTTCATGGCACAAACTATTTGTGAATTCTGGTTAATTTTAGATGAACCATTTCAGCCCACCCGCCAACATACTTTTTTTTTTTTTTTTTTTTTAAAAAGGTAAAACAACATTTTATTGCCCATTTTAAAAATGAAGACCTTTGGCCATTTCCAAGTTTTTTCTTCCAACTTTGTTTTGAAACATTTGATTTTGACTATTTCTAAATGGCATTTTCTTTAAAAATTTAGCTAATTTTTTAACCAAAAAATGGGTGAGGGGGAAAAACATCAGAAAATGACATGAAAGTGATCTAGAATTCATTGGAACAAAACATTTTCTTTCACTCAAAATAATTTTTGTCTCAATGAGAAAAACTAAAACAAATTCACATTAGGTTAAAACTGAGAGGAATTGTATATTTCAGTTTGGCCTCCAAACTTAAAAAAATAAAAATAAAAGTCAGTTATTCACTCAGTATATACTTAGGGCACAGTTCAATGGAAAGTGTCCTATTGACTTCAGTGGGAGTTGATTTTTAAATGTGAGCTAGATCAGACTCGCTATGCTAAAAATCTGCTCTCCAATCCACCTGGTGGATCTCAATTCCAGTATTTTGTGCTCCCTACATGGACTAGAATTACCATTTACCTTGGTGGGAGTTCCATATGTGTAGGGAAAGCAGAACATTGGGAGTCAAGATCCACTATGCAGATGTGAGGGGAGAATTTTGCCTTTAGTAACGTTCTCTTAATAGCTTCATATTAAATCAAGACTGGATTTTTTCCCCCATAAAAGATAATTTCCTAGGAATTGTTTTAGGGAAGTTCTGCGGCCTGTGTTATACAGTATGTCAGTCTAGATAATCACAATATTCCCCTTTGGCCTTGAAACCTATGAATATTTTATACAATGAAATTTCATTAGTTAATTGGAAGAGTACAAACATGTTGACACTCCTAATGACAATGAATTATATTCTTCACACATATCTAGCATCAGGTCTGCAGTCCATTTGGCTTCAATGGGACTGCTTATGAGTCAGGGTGCTGAATTAGGCCCTTATTCACAATCTCTATTATGCAGATTTGACCAACAGGAAATAAAGCAACAGGGTCAGAGACTCAGCTAGTGTAAATCATTGTAGCTCCAATGTAAATGGAGCTACAGTGATACTGATTTGCATTAGACTCTGGCTCATGTTATTTTGGTATTTAAGAACCCTTGGAAACTTCCGGTGAATTCTCTCCTTTCCCTGCCTTCAAGATGTATTTGCATGCCATATGTGCCTACCTACTTACCCAAGGCCAGGCCATGGTGTTTAAAGAGTGGCAGGATATTATCTACAGCATTACAAGAAGACACCA
>NW_020664393.1:58930406-58991534 GCF_002925995.2 Terrapene triunguis
CTTATAGACTAACACGTATTGGAGCATTAGCTTTCGTGGGTGAATACGCCATGCATCCGAAGAAGTGGGTATTCACCCACGAAAGCTCATGCTCCTATACGTCTGTTAGTCTATAAGGTGCCACAGGACTCCTTGCTGCTTTCATGGATGAAAAAGAACCTTTACATACAAAAGAAAAGTGTCTTGAGTGAATGGATTTTCTGGTTTTGTTTTAGGCATACATTTATCCCTGGTGTAGATGAACTAAGGTCAGTGAAATGACAACAGGGACAAATTTCCTCCTCAGGTTAGTGAACTATGATTTTATGTATTAAAAATGAATTGTGAAATGGCTTGATGTTTTGATGGGAAATTGTACAGAGAATTTGTAAGTGTTTAGTTTATAGGACTCTTGCAACTCTAACAGGTATTTCCTTTGAGAGATCAAATGTACACATGGGAATCTATGGACTTGGAGCACTGGTTCAAGGATTAGTGTGCATGCTTTCTCCTCTCATAGTATGAGTAGTTTGCACAGCTGCTTTTTGGGGAAATGTTCAATAATCTTTCATTATGAAATGGCATAAGCATTCAGTACAGCCATCAACTCATTTTTGGACATTCTCTGCCTCTTTCCTTTGGCATCCACATTCTTGAGATACATATAAGGCTGAGAAAGTACTGTGTAGGGAGTTTGTCATCTTTTAAATGTGAAAATCATGGAATTACAGAATGTGGTTTTCATGCCTCTTAATTCCTCAAGCAGAACTCCCATTGAGTTTAATCAGAGCTGTGTTTGTGAAAGGACTGCCACAGGAAATCTGGAATTATATAAGGGCATAATAAGTAGAGATGGATAAACCAGCCTGCATAAAGTAAGGACTCACTTGAAATTCTGCCAATTACTTGAACTTAACCAAAACTGAACCTGCTTTCACATATGAAATATATATCACCTCACCCTCCGCACTAGCCTTTATGCTTGGTCTGTTTTCTGCAGTGGAACCAGAAGTAATGAAATACTATGAGAATAGTCTCTTATGATATTTCCAGCCCACCTGGAAACAGGATGTCCTGGAAATCATGTTCTTGTGAGAGTTGTATTTTAAATTTTGCAGCCCCAAAAAGCTCAAACAGACCCTGATCTAACACCCCATTGCGGGGTCAATAGAAAGAATCCCAGTGATTCCAATAGCTCTTGGCCCTAGAACCAGGTGAAAAGTTTTGGCCAAAAAACATTTTTCCAGTGAAAAATGCAAATTAAGTGACACCAAAATGTTTATTGAATTCGTGTCTGTTTCGCCAAAATGTTTTGGTCAAACAAACCTTGCAGAATTCTTTTGATTTTTTTAAAAACTTTGTTTTGACATTTTTGAAACAAAATGTTTTAATTTTTTTTGGTTTGAAACAACTTTGTTTCAAAATTTGTTATCTTTTAAAAAGTAAAATGTTTTAAAAATGGTTAAAAATCAGTGAAACATTTGGATTTTATCTAAAAAGCCCATTTGTCATTCAACTCAAAATGAAATTGTCAACTTTTTGATTCAGTAAAATTTTTGGAAAATGTTGACCTGAAACAATTTTTTTTTATTTTTCAAAATTGCCAGGGAATTGAAAAATCCATTATTCACACAGCTCTATTTGGATCAGGCCCAAAGAGCAGTTAAAAATCCCAATCATACAAACTGCTGGGTGCTTCTCCAAACTCAACCCACTGCACCTTCTGTGGCTTTCCTTGTGGTACTATAGTTTTGAATCAGGTCTATCCTATGATGATTAACACCCTACATACAATGTGCACATCTTCACAGAAAGCTTGTTTGTTCTCAGAATTTCTAGGAATAGTCACATTATCCATAGGGACTAGATATAGCAGGAGATGGGGTGAGAAGTTACTCATTAATCCAGATCTTGTGATTTAAAAAATAAAATCAGAATCACCTTGACAGATGTTTAAAGCAGTTATGTTAAAAGTTAATTATAGGATATCATAAATTCTTCTCTCTATTCACATGGAGAACTCCTACTAACATTTGTTAGGGTTAGTCATCCACAGCAAAGAGGAGGATATTTACCTTTACTCTCTTTTCTGCAATGCAGGTTTTTACAGTAGAAGTGACTTATGCTAGAGGAAAGGTAAAAATACACTCTGGCTAACAGAGGAAAACTAAACTGCTTGTAAAAACGGCAGTGGTATAATGTTAGTGATTATGTTACAAATACACACTATTCCGCATTTTCAGAGCTTTATGTTTGCTCAATCAAACTTTGATTTAAGTGGTCAGATCTGATAAAGTGGTAATGGTCATCACCTCCAGTTGTGCAATTTGGGTGGGCTTGACAGCCATTGATACACATTATAAAAGAAAACCTATGCCAAACCTTCTGTGAAATCGTAATTATGCAATGAATTACATTGTTCTGATCTTAAAACGTGCATCAAATATCATTTCATGTTTATAAGGAGACAAATACCATGCACTCCATTAAACATCCTATTACATTTTGGATTATTGGACTGCTACTACTACAACATGTCCTACATGAGCCAATTCATGGTTGAGGTACACTGAATATTTTTCTTGTATACATTTCTACATGTGTGGGGGTCTCAGGTGCAGTTCTTTGCATAAAAAGAGAGGAAGGGATAAGGATTGGCTTAGCAAGGATTTCTTCCAAGGAAGTAATATTTTTATGAAACCAACAAAGCCACAGACTTCACTGCTGTCTTTGTGGTACAAAAAAAGATCTCTAAATCTTTTTTATTCTGAACAAATCTCAACTGAAATAACCATCATAAACATTCATGTGCTATTATTATTTTTCAATTGCAGTAATGCTCAATTTGGTTTTCCCAGCACATAGGAAGACACAAAGTTCAGACAATCAAAAAACCCAAGGTGACATTCTAGCCAACTTCAAGCACCCTGACTAGAATGGTGTTGCAACAGATGTAATAAAAGGGTCAATTTTCTCTTCTGTCATTTGACATAGTACTTAGTCATGAGCACACATTAAACTGGAAAATCCATTAAATCAGCAGTTTCCCAAGATACTGATTTAAACCCAAAGAGTCTAACAGCAATGAGTGCTGTTTAATGGGGACTATAGTTCTACTTACTCGCTTGGCTTTCTGATTAAGAAATGCAGACCATGGATCTTAGCATGTCTTTCAACCTCAGGCTGGTCCTATTTGCTCCTCTACCACCAATAGCTATCAGAGTGACAGAGGATGTGGAAAAAGCTAATGTACTCAATGCTTTTTTTGCCTCTGTCTTCATGAACAAGGTCAGCTCCCAGACTGCTGCACTGGGCAGCACAGCATGGGGAGGAGGTGACCAGCCCTCTGTGGAGAAAGAAGTGGTTTGGGACAATTTAGAAAAGCTGGATGAGCACAAATCCATGGGGCCGGATGTGCTGCATCTGAGGGTGCTAAAGGAGTTGGCGGATGTGATTGCAGAGCCATTAGCCATTATCTTTGAAAACTCATGGTGATCAGGGGAGGTCCCGGATGACTGGAAAAAGGCTAATGTAGTGCCCATCTCTAAAAAAGGGAAGGAGGAGGATCTGGGGAACTACAGGCCAGTCAGCCTCACCTCAGTCCCTGGAAAAATCATGGAGCAGGTCCTCAAGGAATCAATTCTGAAGCACTTAGAGGAGAGGAAAGTGATCAGGAACAGTCAGCATGGATTCACCAAGGGCAAGTCACACCCGACTAACCTAATTGCCTTCCATGAGGAGATAATTGGCTCGGTGGATGAGGGGAAAACAGTGGATGTATTATTCCTTGACGTTAGCAAAGCTTTTGATATGGTCTCCCACAGTATTCTTGCCGGCAAGTTAAAGAAGAATGGGCTGGATGAATGGACTATAAGGTGGATAGAAAGCTGGCTAGATCATCGGGCTCAACGGGTAGTGATCAATGGCTCCATGTCTAGTTGGCAGCCGGTATCAAGCGGAGTGCCCAAGGGTTGGTCCTGGGGCCAGTTTTGTTCAATATCTTCATTAATGATCTGGAGGATGGCATGGACTGCACTCTTGGCAAGTTTGCAGATGACACTAAACTGGGAGGAGTGGTAGATACGCTGGAGGGTAGGGATAGGATACAGAGGGACCTAGACAAATTAGAGGATTGGGCCAAAAGAAACCTGATGAGGTTCAACAAGGACAAGTGCAGAGCTCTGCACTTAGGACGGAAGAATCCCATGCACTGCTACACACTAGGGACTGAATGGCTAGGCAGCAGTTCTGCAGAAAAGGACCTAGGGGTTACAGTGGATGAGAAGCTGAATACAAGTCGACAGTGTGCCCTTGTTGCCAAGAAGGCTAACGGCATTTTGGGCTGTATAAGTAGGGGCATTGCCAGCAGATTGAGGGACGTGATCATTCCCCTCTATTCGACATTGGTGAGGCCTCATCTGGAGTACTATGCCAGTTTTGGGCCCCACACTACAAGAGGATGTGGAAAAATTGGAAAGAGACCAGCAGAGGGCAACAAAAATGATTAGGGGGCTGGAGCACATGACTTATGAGGAGAGGCTGAGGGAATTGGGATTGTTTAGTCTGCAGAAGAGAAGAATGAGGGGGGATTTGATAACTACTTTCAACTACCTGAAAGGGGGTTCTAAAGAGGATGGATCTAGACTGTTCTCAGTGGTACCAGATGACAGAACAAGGAGTAATGGTCTCAAGTTGCAGTGGGGGAGGTTTAGGTTGGATATTAGGAAAAAACTTTTTCACTAGGAGGGTGGTGAAGCACTGGAATGGGTTACCTAGGGAGGTGGTGGAATCTCCTTCCATAGAGGTTTTTAAGGTCAGGCTTGACAAAGCCCTGGCTAGTATGATTTAGTTGGGAATTGGTCCTGCTTTGAGCAGGGGGTTGGACTAGATGACCTCCTGAGCTCCCTTCCAACCCTGATATTCTATGATTCTATGATCATGTCCTCTTTAGCAGCAATACATGTAAACGGACATAACTTGCCAACCCTCTATGTTGGCCCTCAATGCAGAAAAGCATTTAAGCACATACTTTAAGCATGAATAGTCCCATTGCAGTTATGTGCTTAAGTGCTTTGCTTGATCGAGGTCTAAGGTCCAATAGGCAGAAAGCCCAGTGCAGCTCTTGGATGTAAGATGCTGAGAATCTACCCAGGGCATTTTGGGTTCTGAGTGCTGCATGATTCTGCCCTGAAATTTTTGCTAATGCACAGGCATATTTTTGGAGTGGAGGATGTTTAGATAAGGGGCTTGTCTAAGAGGACAAGAACATAGGATTTTCAACTTAGTGTGGGCATGTAGGAGAAAAATACAAGACAACAGAAAAACAGGCAACAGGGTTCCTATAAGGTGTGGTAAAGTTAATGTATTGATAAGAGAAAGACACTGCCAATATTTTTTATGCCACCAATTAGGTATTCTTTAAAAAGAGAGGTGATGGGAAAATCCATTCAGCTAAATCATAACAGAATTTTAGCAGACTTTTAAAAAAAATTGCAAGCAACAATCTATTTAAAAGAAAACTATTCTCTCCGTAGTACATGGCATAACAGCAGTAAATCATCTTATGCTTATCATTTCTCCACCCTCCCCTCAGGCAATGTAGGTAGGTAAGCAGAGTGAGCAGAAGATTGACAGCTAGGAATTCCTGAGCTCTAATCCTGGTTTTGCCACTCGCTCACTGCATAGCCCCAGAGAAGTCACTTCAAACTAGAAATGATCCTGAATCAGAACAGCGGATCCCAACTCCTTGCACTTCACAGCGTGGGTCTCTCTCCCCTCTTTAAAACTTTCTAAGTGTTTGTGTCCCAACCTGTAAAATGAAGATATTTACTTACCTACCTACCTCTCACAGGCATATGGTAAGAATTGTACAGTGCTTTACATTCCCAAAGCACTGAAGTAGTGATGGGCACAATAGAAGAATCTAAATTGATTGACAGATGGAATATTCCCCTTCATTTTTTCTCACTAATAAAATAAATAATAATAATAATAATAATAATTTTACCTAAGCTATATAACTACTTCTATGACAATCACCTTAGTATCTGAGCACCAAGATCATGGTGACCAAGTATTGCACAGAAAAGTATCTGATTTAAGTAATAGCTATAAGGGTAGAAAATTAAATATTCAGTCAAAAGTGTTGTGAATAAAAACACAACCTAAACTGGGACTTTACAACACAGTCCTGAGCAACTGAAGTGCATAAACTGCACCACCTTTGGATTAGCTCTGGAAGGCATTAGTATGCCGACACAATTCCTCCCCTGATTCTTCCTTGCTCCCGGGGCATAGTAATTTATTTGTGGCCTATACTAGTAGTAAATTATGACCCATCCCATCCTGGTTTATCTCCTCTAGCCATTCCCACCCACCCTCTGTTCACCTGCTTTTTTCCCC
This sequence comes from Terrapene triunguis, assembly GCF_002925995.2. NCBI lineage: Eukaryota > Metazoa > Chordata > Testudines > Emydidae > Terrapene > Terrapene triunguis. The sequence goes on from NW_020664393.1 coordinate 58,936,788, forward strand.
CACACTTTGTGTTTTCCCTCTGTTTGGAAAGCACCTAGCTAGTAAGCAGAAGATGGGTAGCTCCACTTACTTCTATGTGCCTGGATCAATCTCCAGGTACAAAGTAGAAGAGTGAGGTGAGCACATATTCCTTACTCCCTTGTATGGGATTCATAGTCTAAGTCACAAACTAGCTCAAAGAAAGTTAGATAGTGCCTAATTAAATAAGGGGCAGGGACAGGTAAGCTAGCTCTGGATAACAAGCAAATAGGTCTATTGGATGAATGATAAAACCATATAATAGAAATGGAGAAAGTGCAGCAACAGTGTAGAATGATATGCAGACATTCAGAAAAGTAACAGTATTGAAACTGAGGATTCTGGGAATTTTAAGTGCACCACAACCAGGTAACTTGTGATAGGAAACTGCCACTTGAAGATGGTCTCGGGGGAATGCAAGGTTCTCCCCACTCAACCCCCCCTCCCCCCCGCCCCCGCAACCTCCCCTTTTTAATTTGAGCTTGCTCCCAAAATTCTAAAACTAAAATTCTATTTAGACTATTTTTCCATGTAAGGCGGGACAGTTCAGAAAGGTACTTTCCATCCCATCCCATCCCAACCTCCCACCTCACCCCAACTCTCCTGTTCTTCTATTGTAGGATAGTGTGAAAGATTCCTGGCACAGAGTCAGCAACTTTGCATTTATGTGGAATTAGCAAAAATGCTAATTTGGGCATTTTGCTGCCAGTGCAAGTTTTTGCCTAGTTGAAGCTCCAAGTGTATTTGAGAGTGTGTCAAATCCAAGAACAAAGGGGCACCTGTCACTAGCCCTAAGCTAAGGAAAGGGATGGCACTTGAGGAATTGAGATGAAATTTCTTTATATAGAGCATTGTAGGCTGAAAAGGGACAGAGAACTGGTATTAATAGTTTTAAATAAAAGCAAGGCAAAGAAAAGTGGCAAATATGGTGGATTTCTTTGAAGCAACTGCTTCTCCAAAGGAGGGGTGGGGATAGACTTAGATAAGCTTCCTGATATGCTTCCATCGAGGCGTTCCAAACAATGGTGTATCAGTGTGTAAGAGCCTTTTGCTGGCAATGGGATGTGCGCATTTGACTACACCCCTTCCCTTTTGGACTAGGACATAGCCACAATCGGCCATATAATCGTCATCTCCGGAGTGGATAGCTGCAACTCATGTATCCGGAGCTGGAGGCGGAGATAGCACAAACTCCAGCTCCTGCAAAATGAAGCCACCTATCCCCTTAACAGGAAAAGCTGTCAAAAACTTCAAAAGGGTGCTCCACATCCCCTGCTGGTTCTTACTCCATTGCCAGTATCAGTTCAAAGCCCTGGTCCTTACACAAGGGCTGGTCTACACTAGAGACTGCCTCTTCATTTGTATTCCAGTGAGACAACTGCTCCCCCAGAGATGGACCAGAACAAGATCTTTTTTATCCAAGCCGTAGAGTGCGGATCGGAGTCCGGGCAGTGTAGGAAAGCGGAGACAGCTGCTGCTTGGGCTGTACTGGTTCTAGGAATAGGCAGGATTTAATGCGCCAAGCCTGCCAGTCTGCCACTTTTCTAAAAGTTCATTAAAATCCAGGTTTAAAAAACGAATGAGCCTAGAATCTTCTTTAAATCGGAGAAGTTCCTTAATACGAGTCGTGTTCATCCAGCATGTGCTGTTTAGAAGTTTACCAACATGATTTACCTTTGTTGCTGTTGGCTCATATTATAAGAAGCCATTTAAATAAAAAAGGACAATTTAACACTTTAAAACAACAACTATCCTTTTTTTCTCCACTCCCTGCGTTCCCTGAATCCCCCCATCCACTGCACTGCAGTTTATGTGAGCAGGATCCATAAGTAGGGCCAAGTGACACCACAAACTAAATTTAAACGGTGGCCATCTCGTCTACTCTGACCTGCTGTGAGTTTTCACTAAGCAAACAACTTTTCTACGGGTTTTTCAAATCAGAACCTGAAAATATTTATTCGGTCATTGAGGTTTCAGGTCTGACCAAAACCAAAACAACTTTCTTCTTAAAACCACTTGTAGTTGAAAATCCGAATACTCATACATGTATCAAAAATCTGGCGCAGTCAGAGTGTTGCGTCTTTTCAGCATCTGATAATATCAGCATTAATTCCGTACAAATAGACCTGTTACAACGACGTGCAATCAGAGATACAAAATAGGAACAGTGCACTCAGCTAGGCCTTGACCCTGCACTGAGGATTTTCTTTCATATCAGACAGGAAACCCACAGAAAGACTCCTGCTGCTACCCAGAGCACCACTGAAGACAAGGGGGTTTTGCACAGTTTTTTCTGTGTAGGTTTGGGGCCATTGGAGTGATAATTCCATGTCCCTAGCCAAATCTGGATGCTCACGCATGAGGATTAGACATTTTTATAACCAGTAAAAATATCCACAGTGACTTTAAATAATATCACATTTATAAAGGACATAAATCCTCATGCTTCAGAACATAAGCCAAATAGTTACTGCTTCAGGTTAAGAATAGACCTCCCACCTGGGCATGGTAGTCCATTGTAGGGGTTTCTACACCTTCCTCTGAAACATCTGGAAAAAAAAACAGAGTCATAGAATATCAGGGTTGGAAGGGAGGTCATCTAATCCAACCCCCTGCTCAAAGCAGGACCAATCCCCAGACAGATTTTTGCTCCAGAGCCTAAAAGGCCCCTCAAAGATTGAACTCACAACCCTGCGTTTAGCAGGCCAATGCTCAAACCACTGAGCTATCCCTCCCCCCAAATACTGGAAATGTATGTTCCCAAGGCTTAAAAGGTAAATTTACCAGCTATGTAAAGAGACCGAGGGGGAAAAAACCTAATATAAAAAGATATATAGATTTAGGACATGCATGAAAAATTGAGGTCAATATTCCTGTGACAGTGTAGCCCATAAGGCTTTATGGGCAGGGGGTGCTTATAAATGTATGTATGACATAACTGGAATATGTTTTGTGCTGCCTGTGCCATGTAATATATCTCCGTAAAGGTTATGGTCTACTATATCTATTCATCCTATTTGTACATATATATCATTTTCTACTTGAGGTTAAGAATATGGGCTGTATGCTTGCTTGGTTTCTAAGTAAGCTTTGGAAGGCATTTGGTCAGCTTCTTTAGGAAGGAATTCGCCAGGTTAAGTACCTGATCAGGAAACACTTGGAGAACAATGCATCTTGGAATGCTCCAATCCACATAAGAAGTCTTCCTGGAGACATGCAAGATACCATGTGGACAATGGCTTCGGCCTGTAAAGACTGAGTCATGCAGGGACATGTGACTTGCCCAGGTGACTCCAGAACTCCATCTTGGAGCTGGACTTTGCATGGGAGGCAGGAGGGGGGTCTCCACCCACAAGAGAGAGTCTATTTAAACCCGTGGGAGACCCCTCCATTTTGTCTTCAGCTGGCTAAGGAAGGAGCCATCATGAAGAATCCCCTAGCTAACACCTAAGCTGGAACAAGAGCTGTGCCAGGGGAAAGAATTGTGCCCAGGCCTGGTAGGTGTCCAGTCTGAGGAAAAACTTACTGAAGCATCTTTGAGGGTGAGATTATCTGTATTTAGTTAGATTAGACATAGATTTGCGCATTTTATTTTATTTTGCTTGGTGACTTACTTTGTTCTGCTTGTTACCACTTGGAACCACTTAAATCCTATTTTCTGTATTTAATAAAATCACTTTTTATTTAGTAATTTACTCAGAGTATGTATTAATACCTGGGGGAGCAAACAACTGTGCATCTCTCTCTATCAGTGTTATAGAGGGCGAACAATTTATGAGTTTGCCCTGCATAAGCTTTATGCAGGGTAAAACGGATTTATTTGGGTTTAGACCCCATTGGGAGTTGAGCATCTGAGTGCTAGAGACAAGCACACTTCTATGAGCTGTTTTCAGGTAAACTTGCAGCTTTGGGACAAGTGATTCAGACCCTGGGTCTGTGTTGGAGCAGACGGGAGTGTCTGGCTCAGCAAGACAGGGTGCTGGAGTCCTGAGCTGGCAGGGAAAACAGAAGCAGGGGTAGTCTTTGCACATCGGGTGGCAGCTCCCAAGGAGGTTTCTGTGATCCAACCCTTCACAATTCCTTCTGCCAAATTGGCAATAAGGAGGGAAAATAGAAGATCTCATGATCTTCAAAACATTGCTCATGCAGAAGGAAAGAGGTAGCTTACCTACAAAGGGTATGTGGATATTTTCCTGGGTAAATAATACACTCTACTGGGGAAGCTACTTTGAGAAACGTTTCAGTTTGAAATAAGGGCACCATAGACCTCAACCTGGAAGGTGGGCAAATGTTGCTAAATTGATTTAATTTCTGGGGTATCCAAATACAGGCTTGCTGAAAGGTTAAAGAGCAGAGGGCAGCAGGATACAGGATTGTTGTGGAAGTTGGCAACTATTATGGTGTTTCATAGGGGCAGTCTAATCTAACATTTATATTTTAAATTATTGGATAAGCCCTGATAACCACCTATGTATTGTGTTTACACACTCAACCATACTAGAGGATTTACAGACGAATAGAAACACATGCACTGCTCCAACATTCTTACTATCTAATTTAAAATGTGATGTGATAAGCGAGGGAAACAGTAAAGAGGAATCAGGATGGGAAGGAAAAAATCTATAGCAATAAGATTATGTAATTCCTGGAGAGAAGTGGATATATGTTTGTACATGCCCACATGCATCCACCCCTTCAGGATTTCATGTCACCAACATAGCCACAGAGTTTAAGGTGAACAGTACAGAGGTCCTGAGATTATGCAAAATAACTTTAGACAGGTAGCTGACACCACAGCCCATATTCTGATCTCCATTACACAAAGAAAATCTGAAGCAACCCCACTGAAACTCGTGGAATTACAGCAATGTAAAATTGGTATGAATGGAAAGAGGATCAAGCCCCATAAAACTAATAGGGCAAATCAATCAAATCAAATTAGGACAGGTCTACACTTACTTCCTGGTCTGGCCGTAAGCAATCGATCTTCTGGGATCGATTTATCGCGTCTTGTCTAGATGAGATAAGTCGATCCCGGATCGATCCCGGAAGTGCTCGCCGTCGACGCCGGTACTCCAGCTCGGCGAGAGGAGTACGCGGCATCGACGGGGGAGCCTGCCTGCCGCGTCTGGACCCGCGGTAAGTTCGAACTAAGGTACGTCGACTTCAGCTACGTTATTAACGTAGCTGAATTTGCGTACCTTAGTTCGAAGTGGGGGGTTAGTGTGGACCAGGCTTTGCACACAAGTAACCTTGCACCCATGAGCAGCCCATGGAGCACAATGAGTGTAAATTACTCATACTTAAATTGTTGCAGGATTGGGACCTTGGTCATTACCAGAATCTGAAATTTCTGTGCTTTGGGGATTACTTCTGCCCCTTTGCCTTCAATTTCCTCTTGAGATTGTAACATAAAAATATGAACTCCCCCACACCATGCACAATCTCACCAGAAAAAGAGCAAAGATATGTTAGCTACAACAGAGGCCATATTTGTGGCTTGATGTCTAAGTAGTTCCTCCTCCAAAAAGGGGTATTTTGGACAGAGCACGTCCAAACAGACTAGTCATCAATTCACTGGACTATCAAGTCAATACACACTGGAAACAGAAAAAAGAAAATCAAAACTTCCATTTCACTGATAATTTGAATATGGAGACCCAGATCCTGAGCTGGTGCAAATCAGCATAGCACCACTGAAGCCCTTACAATTTACACCAGCTGAGGATCCAGCCTGGAAAATTTATTCCCGAATGATCTGGCGAACAGGACAAGTGGCACCACTGATTTAAACCGGTGTACTATAAAAGAGTTCAGCATTAACGGAGATGGATTTCACTACGAACCACTTCTCAAGCAGAGAAGGGGACCACATGCTTCTTGTGTGTATCTATGCTGCTTCTGCTCACAGTGCTGTGAAAGCCACTATCTAAATTGATAATAGCTTTTTCAGTTGTAAATCTCTGTGCATTTTTGGCAGCTGTTGACAATGTTACACTTGCCTTGACTAATTGAGAAAACAGACACTTCCTGCCAAAAATAAATAAATAAAAATCAGAGAGCTTTACTGTGTCTGCTACCCTATTTTAAAGTAAACCCTCCACCACCCACTCCCTCTCTCCCACCCCTTCGCTATCTGTCCAGATAATAGCTTTCACAGCTGAAGAAATGCAGAGCACGGGAGTGGCTTTTGTGGTGGTCAACACCCAGAGCCCACAAATATGAAGCTATGTAAATAGCTCCTCATTCATTCATCCAGCTGATATTTGCAAAGGACAGCGTGATATTTAATAGCAAAGATACAACACCATTTCTCAGGAGAAGCTGGGAAGGAGGGAGAATGTTAGAGTGGTATTTTTTAGTAATCATCCTTTTATTGATTTTTAAAACACTAAGAGCCAGATTCTGACACACTTGTTCATGTTCAGTATTACCTTTGCACTTGACTCCACAAGAAATCACTGATTTCAATGGGGCTACTTGCAGAGAAAAGCACCACCTAAAGCGAGTAAGGGTGACAGAATTTGGCCCTTAGTCTGATAGAAAATTGAGCATATGTATATTTTTGAGTAGTAGTGTTTTGATTTTAGAAGTGAGCCTTTATTCCCTACCCCACCGTCACTCCACTGTATCAGACAAGGAAAAAGAAGGCATATAGAATGAAATAGAGGTGCGGGCAGTACCTGAGCACCCCCTTGTAGTCCCATGTGGTGAAACAGGTGTGCCCTACCTTAATTTCCCAAGCAGATCAGCAACAGATTTCAGTTTAGCCGCCGAGGGCAAGGAGATGCCAACACACACTAATCAGATCATGTCTCCCCTTGTAATAAAGCTTCAGCCCGGGAAGCATTGCAGCAAACATTGCCTCAGGCCAGGGATCATTATAGCAGTCATTTCATCAGGCCTCAGGTTCAGAGCTCCCAAATGTAAGTCCACACCCAAGTCTGTGAATCAGGTTAGGCCTGTCTCCAGCTGCCTCAGGGAGCAACTGCCCCTACTCACTGCAGCCTGCCTGGCTTCTACTCCTCTCCCTCTCTTTCATTCTGCTTCCTGTTTCTGTTTTATATCACCTCAACCCTAGGGCAAGGCAGGGCTTAACCGACTATCCCCAGGTTGCAGGCTCTAGCCTGTCCCTTAAAGAGACAGTACCTTTTTCCACAGGTGCTCTTTCACATATCCCATACCAAAACACAAAAACAAACAACCAACCCTCAAAAAACACCTTGCTTCATACAACTTTCATTGTCATGCCCTCAAAGTAACCTATGAAGCAGATTGTCTCAGGATCACCCAATGCACCACCTGCTCTGGAGAGGGTGGGGTGGACTAATATAGCCTATACCAAACCTGTATCTAGTACAGTGTACATCCCATTGCACAACTATGCTGGCTGGTATCCTGAGTGTGCAGCCAAGACTACATCCACTCCCTGTCCCCTCCTGCCAATATGCACAAGGGATGAAGCAGCTCCTGCTCTATTCCCCACAGGGTTTGGATAGCCAGAGCAGGGTGCTTTACGTGCATTTAGGCACCTGCATGCAAGATAGGCCATCCCTGTGACACTAAGTTTGCAAAGCCTAGCATTCAAAAGTCAGGGAACAGCAAAATTATGTCTTGTCCATACAAACTTATCCTTCTGCAGGTATGTTATGAGGGTTTTATTACACAGTCATATGCTTTTTCAAATAATAAAGTATAATTTCATATGTTTTCTTCATAAACCTTAAATATACATTTTATCATAATGCACTCCTGTGTTCATGGGAAATATGATTCTCGGCGATATGTCAGTTTGTACAGTTTAATAGGCCCAATCACATTTTAATAACTTGAACAACATTCCTAAAATGGCATATATTGTTAAAGGGAAAGCTATGTACAGAGCACACAGAATCATAGGACTGGAAGGGACCTGGAGAGGTCATCTAGTCCAGTCCCCTGCACTCATGGCAAGACTAAGTATTATCTAGACCATCCCTGACAGGTGTTTGTCCAACCTGCTCTTAAAAATCCCCAATGATGGAGATTCCATAATCTCCCTAGGCAATTTATTCCAGTGCATAACTACCCTGACTGGAAGTTTCTTCTAATGTCCAACCTAAGGCACCCTTGCTGCAATTTAAGTCCATTGCTTCTTGGACTATCCTCAGAGGTTAAGGAGAACAATTTTTCTCTCTCCTCCTTGTAACAGCCTTTTATGTACTTGAAAACTCTTATGCCCCCCTCAAGTCTTCTCTTCTCCAGACTAAACAAACCCAATTTTTTCAATCTTCCCTCGTAGATCATGTTTTCTAGACATTTCATCTTTTTTTGCTTTTCTCTGAACTCTCTCCAATTTGGCCACATTCTTTCTGAAATGCGGCATCCAGAATTGGACACAATATGCCAGTCGAGGCCTATTCAGCACAGACAGTCCTGCTAATACATCCCAGAATTATGTTTGCTTTTTTTGCGACAGTGTTACTCCGCTGACTCATATTTAGCTTGTGATCCACTATGACCCCAGATCCCTTTCACAGTACTCCTTCCTAGGCAGTCATTTCCCATTTTGTATGTGTGCAACTGATTCCTTCCTTCCTAAGTGGTGTACTTTGCATTTGTCCTTATTGAATGTCATCCTATTTACTTCAGGCCATTTCTCCAGTTTGTCCAGATCATTTTGAATTTTATTCCTATCCTCCAAAGCACCTACAACCCCTCCCAGCTTGGTATCACCTGCAAACTTTATAAATGTATTCTGTCATTATCTAAATCATTGATGAAGATATTGAACAGAACTGCACCCAGAACCGATCCCTGTGGGACCCCACTTGTTATGCCTTCCAGCATGACTGTGAACCACTGATAACTACTCTCTGGGAACGGTTTTCCAACAAGTTATGCACCCACCTTATAGTAGCGCCATTTAGGCTATATTTCCCTAGTGTAATCATGGTATAATCCATTCCTGCCACATATAAGTGTATCAACCATTGTGAAACTACTTGCTTTGGCTGTATGAGATTCAGAGCAAAAAACCAAGTGGAGATAGAGTTACTGAAAAATAAAGGCTCAGAGAAGACACCTGCAAACTGTGGGAAGAGGAGGGAGAAAGGGGTGCACTTGTGCACCAGATGCACCATTGCCATAAAGCCTAAAAAGGAAACCAGCATCCTTTGGTGTAGAATTATTTTTTCTCCTGATCAAAAGTACAGCAGCAAGACAAAATGTTATTTGTGTAGGACAAGTATCAGCAGAGAGAAGGAAGGAGCACTCTTGGGAACATTTTCTCTAAAAAGGAAAACAACTTTGCAGTAGACACATCTATACAGAATTCAGTGGACTCCCTGTAGTACTGTAGGGAAGAAGAGCGAAGAGAAGTAAAATTTAAATATAAAATTAGGTTAAATATGCCCAAGGCAATTTCTATTGTCAGTCACTCCTAGTTCTTTTTCATGGCTCATGTAGTAAAAGAATTTTAATGATATTCAAACCGAAAAACACATTACATTTATCTAGCACATTTGATCCACAAGGATCCCTAAAGGCTTTACAATCATGGCATCACTTTCTCCACCATTGAAATGCACTCACCTCTGGGACGAAACATTGCAACTTATTTAGATTAACTATGGATAGAAGTACCACACAGCAGTTTATTGTGCACTGGCTCATTCATCCCCTTGCAGCTCGCCAGAGAATGCAAGCTTCTCCATTAGTTGCTTCCCTGGAGAGGAAGAAGTACTAAATTAATGCTGACTAAGTTCTTGCAAAAACCTTGTAGGTTTTCAGGGCTATAACACCGCTATTAGATCTGACTCCCTTCAGCCCAACCTGTCCCTACCTGCAGAGCTTTGCCTTTAGACTATCCATGGAGTGGTTAGAGCACTGTTTCTCAACCTGCAAGGATATGGTCAGGTTCCAGGGAGAATGCAACCAGCCTCCCTTTTTTTATAGCTATATGGGAAGGGAGATCTCAAAGTTATTTTCTTTTGTAACCTGTTGAGAACCACTGTGACACACAAAGGGAATTGAGATGCCGAAGAACAGGCACTTGCCCCTTCCCATTCTCCAGGGTAGAATCTGTTGGATGCCAAGCCATTCTACCCAACAAGAGGGAAAAGGACAACATGGCTGCTAAATATACTAAATTCTCTACATAGATTAAAGAAATCTTTCACAGCTTGTTGATAATATAATGGAAATATGTAAGACTTTGAGTGGCCCTGACTGAAAAGGGCAGGAGATGAACATGTGTTCCTTTAAACAGAACAGCAGTGTCATTCGACAACAAACGTAAGGAATAAAATATGTTTTCAAATAGCGCTTTTATATGGAGGACATTTTAAATGACGCATAATGTATTTACAGTGTGTGGGAGCTAATATACCTTGAAGGTGAGAAAAAAGTGTTCAGAGAAAGTGGTTTAGCAGAGAAAGCCTCTAATTAAAGTGGTGTGTCAGGGTATCTGTGAAAATGAAGTACAGGCTATGCACTCAGTTTTTACATATGTTATGCAACATTTCAACTAAATTAGCTGACAACATGCTCTCCCTTCATTGGTTACTATAGTGAGGATATTTTTAACTCTCCTTTTAGTACCTGAATAGCTAATCTTTAACCAACTGTTTCACCACAGGAGGTCCCAAATGCTCCTGGCAAGAGGGAATAAATGCAAGCAGTAGTTCAACTTTCCCTCTTCTAGTTAACTTTTAGAACCTCATTTGCAAGCTTTTTCCAATTTGGCTCTCACTGTTTATGTAACCCGCATAAAAGAGTTAAATATACGTTTATACAGATAGATTTGAATAATAATTGTAATAACTATAGCTGGCTTCATGGAAGAATTGATGGAGTTAAGTCATCTCCTAAGGGTATAATACTTTCCACTACCAATGCTTTGCAAGATTATTATTTTGGGGCTAAGCAGTTTCTTAATTTCCATAATGGTATGTTTACTTTTGGATACCTCAACTAAACATCTGTCTGTTGTTTTTCCCCCACAATGCATCTTATTAGTGTCAAAGGTTTATGAGTATTTGACCTTGTGATTCAGTTCCAAATATTTTTTAAATCTAACTTATTAAATGTTAAACTGGGTGAAATTTTTCAAATTTTTGAAATATTTTTGCAAAAAATGAATTCAGAATTCTTCCATGAGCTTTAAATGATTTGCAATACATTTATCCTGATATAAACCTAAATAAAAATATTATGTTCTATACAATGTCCTACAAACCTGTATGTTGCCATGATCTTCATCTAAAGACCTTAGAGTTCCAGTTTACAAAAGCATAAGGGCTATATTTTCAAATCCTGCTTTTGAAACTGCATGCGCAAATGCTGTATGCATACCAGTTTGCAGCTCCAATGGATGTGTTCATTGAACAGTGCAATTTGTATGTGTAAATAACTTTCAATATGCAATCAATATTTGAACACGTAAAATGGGAAGTTAGATATCTAATTACCTAATTAGTGTATAAAGGACTCAGTCCTGCATTGTGCCCAGCATTCTTACCCAGTTCAGTAAACTCTTAAACATATACTTAACTTTAGGCACAGACTTCAATGGGACTATTTATGTGCTTAAAGTTAAGCACGTTTCAGTGCCTTGTCGGACTTGGCCAGGATGCTCAGCACCTTGCAGTTGTGCACCCCAATGCTGCATTTAGCACATAAATGCAAACAGACTGCTTTAAGGCAATTGTGAAAATTTGACCATGAGTCCTATATACAAAAGGCAACGTTGATGCAGTGTTAAGTTTGAGATTTCATTTGCACCAATGTTAGAAAATTGAAATGTAAGATTTCTAAATAGAGTAAATTGAAAGGAAAAGTAATCAGTCACCAGTGACAGCAATCCATGTCTAAATGGATCATGTCTAAACTTCACCAGCAGTGCAATAAAATATATTTCTTGAGTGCAGTGGAAGGATTAATATAGCCTTGTGTGTTGACTGACCGGTAATGGAAGATTATTATATTTGTTGTTCCTCCACACAGCACAGTGAAAATTATATTTCCTAAAGTTAATGTAAGCACAGATGAATGCATAATGGAGATGTGACTTACATACTAATGTAAGTGAAAATTGAGTACACTGTTTACAGAGTTCAAACTTGGGGAAAAAGCCTTTATTTAACTAACTAGTTTCCTATGATTGTTGATATTTTGGCAAATGTGATAGATGGTCAGACTGGACATATCCTAATAATCTAAATGCTTTCTAAGTCACCTCATCCATCAATTAAGGATTGGAGGTCACTGCAGAGCTTGATTTAGAACTGGTCAGAAAAAAAGCAAGGAGGCTTTCACAAAAATATTGAGATTCTCTCCCCCCCGCCCCCCCCCAAACACACAATTCCAAAACATTTGCAAGCAACTCTATAATATTTTGAAAAACAAGGGAAATACTTTGTGAAAAAATTGTCCAAAAAAATCCATATATTTTTTCAAGTTTCTCAGCTTTGCATTAGTGTTGTGGCCAGTCTACCATCATCTTAAATAGATGGGAGACAGGAACAGTTTCAATAACTCTTCCCTTATGAGTGTATTCTAAAATATATCACACTTAAATAGCTTTTTCCAAGATTCAGTATAAAATTTTCCTCGGTGCCGTTTTATTCCATTATTTCTAGTTGTGTCCTTCACAACTACCATAAAAACAAATTCCCTTTCCATCATTAGCAATTACATCTTTCTGAGGCTTGCAAATGGTTAGAATATACGCCTTTGCCACTATTTAGCCATGCTATTCATACATAGGCCATGTTTCTGCAGTTGGATCCATGTAGGCAGATCCATGATCTGAAATAGAACACCACTGGTTCCACAGCTCAGATTATGCAGTTCCAGTAGCAGGATCGGGGTCTTAGTTATATTAATATTTCCTCAAAAGTTTCCTTTTTGTCTTTCTCTTTCTCTAATTGTCATGTCTTCTATGCAGCCCCCTCATTTTGGAATGTATCTGCTGACACTTATACTTCCATCCTTTTCTCCTTTAAGTCTGAAGTAGTGTATACAATTCTGGTCACCTAATGTTCAAGAAGGATGAAGTCAAACTGGAATAGGCGCAGAGAAGAGCTACTAGGATAATCAGAGGAATGGGGGCTTATCTTATGACAGGAGACTGAAAGAGTTTGGTTTGTTTAGTCTGAAAGCAAATAAGATTGCTCTCTCTAAATACACCAGGGCAGTAAATGCCCAGGAGGGAGAAGAACTGTAAACTAAAGGATATTGTTGGCCCAAGACGACATGGATATAAACTGGTCATGGATAACTGGGAGAAAGTTTCTAACTGTCAGAGGAGTGAGGTTCTGGAACAGCTTTCAGATAGGAGTAGCGGGTGGCAAACAACCTAACTAGCTTTAAGATCCAGCTTCATAAGTTTATGAACAGGATTCTATTGACTGAGTGCCAATGACCCAAGAGATTCCTTGAAGTCCCTCCTCAACATACACTTATTTCTAAAACCCTATTCCTCCCTACACTGACCCATTAACAAGAGACATTAGAAAAACTTTAAAAATGTGAAACAAAAAACCATGGACCTGATAACACAGCTGCTGAATTTCACAGCTCAGTCATCTGCATTCCATCCCCTATTCACCACCTTTACATTGTCTACTTAGGTTATAATCTCCTCAAACTAGGACCCTGTCTGTTAAGGTGCTGATTCAGCCAAGTATTTAAGCACATGCTTTACTTTGAACACATACTTATTTCCATCCCTGTTCAGCTAAGTACCATTAGCTTCAGTGGGATCTAAGTACATCGTGAATAAGAGTACTTAGCTGAAATGCAGCCTTCATGATTGCAGATAATAATATAAAGAATAATATTTTAAACCATTTATGTCAGAAACACAGCTCAGCTCATGTGGCTACAGAGACAGGACTGACAGGATTCAGAGTAGCAGCCGTGTTAGTCTGTATCCGCAAAAAGAACAGGAGTACTTGTGGCACCTTAGAGACTTATGCTCTAATAAATTTGTTAGTCTCTAAGGTGCCATAAATACTCCTGTTCTTTTTACTGACAGGATTGTTATCCAATGGAAGACATCAGGGAAGAAGGCACACACTTGTAAAAGATACAATATGTAATGAGATGCCATTGGTACACTGTAGTCCAGGGTAAAGTTGATGCCCATGTAATCATAAATTATCAGTACAAATGTGGCATCTGAAGAATAAAATGTTTTTCTGTGGCAAAATAAAACTGCATAATTTATGTCTTTGGAAGGAAAAAAGAATCTCTTGTAACAAGTGTTATGTAACAAGAGAAGTTTGCTCGCCCTGTGCAGTAACTGAGTTTCTTCAAGATGGTTGTCTCTTTGGGTTCTCCACTTTAGGTGAAACTGCACCCCTGTGCTTGTAATCAGAGATTTTTAGTAGCAGTGCCTGGTTGGGTCGCACATGCGCCATCCCTGTCTCACATCGTCTCAGGCGGTTACATAGCACTGTGCAACCAACTGTCCCTCGGTTCCTTCTCTACCACAGAGTATCTAGCATGGAAAAAATCTGAAGTAGAAGGGAGGAGGGAGAGAGTAGTGGAACACCCACAGGGACAACCATCTCAAAGAACCTCCATTACTGCACAAGAGTAAGTAACCTTCTCCTATTCTTCGAGGAGTGTCCCTATTGGTGCTCCACTGTAGAACAGTGCCCCTTGGTAGAAGGGAAGGGCTTCAGAGTTGCAGTCATGGCTCATGATAAAACCGTAAGCCCAAATAGAGCATCTGATGATGAGTGCTGCTCTATGGCATAATGCTGTGTGAACGTATAGGCTGATGCCTAGGTTACCAATTTACAGATGTCCATAATGAGCACGTTGTTGAGGAAGGCTATCGAGGCTGAGAGTGCTCTGGTGGAGTATGTGCAGGTCCCTGGAGGGGTTTTTAGTGGTTGATGGCGATAGCAAAGGTCAATGTAATCCATTTAGACAGCCTCTGTTTGGATATGGCATCCCCCATAGATTGTTCCATGATGGAAAGAAATAACTTTGGTGACTTTCTGAAAGTCTTTGTCCTGTCAATGTAAAATGCTAGCGCTCTTCGGACATCCAGAGTGTGAAGCATTGCTTCTTGTTTATTCCCATGAAGTTTTGGGAAGAACGATGAGAGATAGATAGGTTGATTCTTTAAACTAGGTTCGATGGGGACAGGTGAGCAAAGCCCGCAGGTAAGTGGGGAACATGTAGAACTGGGAGATGGGTCGGAAATGAGAGGGAGTGTGGGCTATATTGGCAAAGAGAAAGGAGGGTCAGGACAAAACTGGGAGGAAAGATCAAACCAGTATCTTAGATGCCTATATACAAATGCGAGAAGTATGGGTAATAAGCAGGAAGAACTGGAAGTGCTAATAAATAAATACAACTATGACATTGTTGGCATCACTGAAACTTGGTGGGATAATACACATGATTGGAATGTTGGTGTGGATGGATACAGCTTGCTCAGGAAGGATAGACAGGGGAAAAAGGGAGAAGGTGTTGCCTTATATATTAAAAATGTACACACTTGGACTGAGGTAGAGATGGACATAGGAGATGGAAGTGTTGAGAGTCTCTGGGTTAGGCTAAAAGGGGTAAAAAACAAGGGTGATGTCATGCTAGGAGTCTACTACAGGCCACCTAACCAGGTGGAAGAAGTGGATGAGGCTTTTTTTAAACAACTAACAAAATCATCCAAAGCCCAAGATTTGGTGGTGATGGGGGACTTCAACTATCCGGATATATGTTGGGAAAATAACACAGCGGGGCACAGACTATCCAACAAATTCTTGGACTGCATTGCAGACAACTTTTTATTTCAGAAGGTTGAAAAAGCTACTAGGGGGGAAGCTGTTCTAGACTTGATTTTAACAAATAGGGAGGAACTCGTTGAGAATTTGAAAGTAGAAGGCAGCTTGGGTGAAAGTGATCATGAAATCATAGAGTTTGCAATTCTAAGGAAGGGTAGAAGGGAGAACAGCAAAATAGAGACAATGGATTTCAGGAAGGCGGATTTTGGTAAGCTCAGAGAGCTGATAGGTAAGGTCCCATGGGAATCAAGACTGAGGGGAAAAACAACTGAGGAGAGTTGGCAGTTTTTCAAAGGGACACTATTAAGGGCCCAAAAGCAAGCTATTCCGCTGGTTAGGAAAGATAGAAAATGTGGCAAAAGACCACCTTGGCTTAACCACGAGATCTTGCATGATCTAAAAAATAAAAAGGAGTCATATAAAAAATGGAAACTAGGACAGATTACAAAGGATGAATATAGGCAAACAACACAGGAATGCAGGGGCAAGATTAGAAAGGCAAAGGCACAAAATGAGCTCAAACTAGCTACGGGAATAAAGAAAAACAAGAAGACTTTTTATCAATACATTAGAAGCAAGAGGAAGACCAAAGACAGGGTAGGCCCACTGCTTAGTGAAGAGGGAGAAACAGTAACAGGAAACTTGGAAATGGCAGAGATGCTTAATGACTTCTCTGTTTCGGTCTTCACCGAGAAGTCTGAAGGAATGCCTAACATAGTGAATGCTAATGGGAAGGGGGTAGGTTTAGCAGATAAAATAAAAAAGAACAAGTTAAAAATCACTTAGAAAAGTTAGATGCCTGCAAGTCACCAGGGCCTGATGAAATGCATCCTAGAATACTCAAGGAGCTAATAGAGGAGGTATCTGAGCCTCTAGCTATTATCTTTGGAAAATCATGGGAGACGGGAGAGATTCCAGAAGACTGGAAAAGGGCAAATATAGTGCCCATCTATAAAAAGGGAAATAAAAACAACCCAGGAAACTACAGACCAGTTAGTTTAACTTCTGTGCCAGGGAAGATAATGGAGCAAGTAATTAAGGAAATCATCTGCAAACACTTGGAAGGTGGTAAGGTGATAGGGAACAGCCAGCATGGATTTGTAAAGAACAAATAGTGTCAAACCAATCTGATAGCTTTCTTCAATAGGATAACGAGTCTTGTGGATAAGGGAGAAGCTGTGGATGTGGTATACCTAGACTTTAGTAAGGCATTTGATATGGTCTCGCATGATATTCTTATCGATAAACTAGGCAAATACAATTTAGATGGGGCTACTATAAGGTGGGTGCATAACTGGCTGGATAACCGTACTCAGAGAGTTGTTATTAATGGTTCCCAATCCTGCTGGAAAGGCATAACAAGTGGGGTTCCGCAGGGGTCTGTTTTGGGACCGGCTCTGTTCAATATCTTCATTAACGACTTAGATATTGGCATAGAAAGTACGCTTATTAAGTTTGCGGATGATACCAAACTGGGAGGGATTGCAACTGCTTTGGAGGACAGGGTCATAATTCAAAATGATCTGGACAAATTGGAGAAATGGTCTGAGTTAAACAGGATGAAGTTTAACAAAGACAAATGCAAAGTGCTCCACTTAGGAAGAAAAAATCAGTTTCACACATACAGAATGGGAAGAGACTGTCTAGGAAGGAGTACGGCAGAAAGGGATCTGGGGGTTATAGTGGACCACAAGCTAAATATGAGTCAACAGTGTGATGCTGTTGCAAAAAAAGCAAACATGATTCTGGGATGTATTAACAGGTGTGTTGTGAGCAAGACACGAGAAGTCATTCTTCTGCTCTACTCTGCTCTGGTTAGGCCTCAGCTGGAGTATTGTGTCCAGTTTTGGGCACCGCATTTCAAGAAAGATGTGGAGAAATTGGAAAGGGTCCAGAGAAGAGCAACAAGAATGATTAAAGGTCTTGAGAACATGACCTATGAAGGAAGACTGAAAGAATTGGGTTTGTTTAGTTTGGAAAAGAGAAGACTGAGAGGGGACATGATAGCAGTTTTCAGGTATCTAAAAGGGTGTCATAAGGAGGAGGGAGTAAACTTGTTCACCTTAGCCTCTAAGGATAGAACAAGAAGCAATGGGCTTAAACTGCAGCAAGGGAGGTCTAGGTTGGACATTAGGAAAAAGTTCCTAACTGTCAGGGTGGTTAAACACTGGAATAAATTGCCTAGGGAGGTTGTGGAATCTCCATCTCTGGAGATATTTAAGAGTAGGTTAGATAAATGTCTATCAGGGATGGTCTAGACAGTATTTGGTCCTGCCATGCGGGCAGGGGACTGGACTCGGTGACCTCTTGATGTCCCTTCCAGTCCTAGAATCTATGAATCTATGAATCTATGATTCAAATGGAATAAGGAAACACTTCAAGTAAGAATTTGGGATGTGGTCTTAGGGTAACTTTGTTTTTGAAACACATTGTGATGGGCATGGGATGTGCCATGGGTGCTCCCAGTTTTCCCACTTATTGGACGGCTGTAATAGCAATGAGAAAGGTGTGTTTGACTAGGACAAATATTGTTAATGACATGTGGCCTATCATTTGGAGACAGGTCCTGGCCAATGTCTGTGGGCTGGCTTGCGTTGTGGTGATTACATTGACTAGAGTGGTAAATCTGTGTCTAGGCAAAGAGGCTGTTTCCAGAGAGTTGAGGTAGACCCCAATGAACTCCAATCTCTGCACAGATGTGACTGTTGATTTTTGTTCGTTAAATTGTAGACCTAGCTGTGTGAAGAGAGCTACTCTCTTTTGGGTAGCTTCTAGTGCCTCTTCTCAAGTTAATGCTTTGATTAAGCAATCTTCCAGATAATATTCCCCTATGATTCCTTGTCTGCGGAGGTGGGCTGCCATCACCACAAGGACCTTTGAGAATACCCGTGGAGCAGTGGATAATCCAAAAAGGAAATTATCTGTTCCCAGAACAAACCCGAGAAACCTCCTGTGTGAGGGATGTATCGTTATGTGAAAATAAGCTTCCTGGAGGTCAAGGGCTGAGAACCAGTCCACTCTTTCTAGTGCTGGAATTATTGTTGCTAGCGTGACAATCCTGAACCACTGGGTCTTCATGAATTTTGTTGAGTCTTCTTAAGTCGAGAACGAGTCTCCATCTTCCAGTTGTTTTCTGGGTTAGAAAATAATGGTAGTAGAAACCCCTTCCCTGTGTGTTGTGTTGGTAGTGGTTCTACTACACCTAGGCATATGAGATGGATTACCTCCTGTCACAGTAGATGTTCGTGAGAAGGGTCCCTGAAGAGGTTCGGGGAGGGAGGGATGGGGGAGTAGGGAGGAATGGAGGTACATTGGATGGAATAGCTAATCTTGTCTGACGTGATGGTCTGCCATGCTGGGTGGAATGGAGTCAGACAGTCTCCGAATGGATGGATGGTGTCAGATGGGTCTGGCAATAGAAAAAAAAGTGGGAGGTGTCTCTGGTCCTTGACCAAACCCTGTAAAAACAAGAATTTTGAGGGAGGTTGTTTGGGACATCGAGGGCTGGGAAGGGAGTGGCCTTCATTTTGCAGATCTTTGCCTTTGCAGGTCATATTGCCTCTGAGTTTGTGTTGATAGATAGATCTTTGCATTGAGTAATACTTCCCTTGTTTTTTCCTTTTTTTGTAGGCATGTATTATGCCCAAGGATCTCAGAGTCACTCTGGAGTCCTTCAAAGTGTGAAGGGATCATCTGTTTTGGCTGCGAACAGCTTGGGGCCTTTGAACAGGAGATCCTTGACAGTTGATTGTACCTCTTTGGGAAAACCCAAGAGATGGAGCCAGGAAGCTTGTTTCGTTACTATGGCCATAGCAATGGAAAGTGCCGCTGTCTCTGCAGAGTCCAGTGAAGCTTGTAAAATTATGCAGGCTAAAGTTCACCCTCAGATATAAATGCTTTAAATTGTCCCTTTTTTGTCCTCGGGTACGTGTTCAATAAAGTCAGACAGTTTTGAGTAATTGGAGTGATTGTATTTGGCCATTATGGCTTCATAGTTTGCAATCCTGAACTGTACGGTTGCTGAAGAGTAAACTTTATGCCCAAAAAAGGTCCAGTCTCTTCCAGTCCCTGTCATGTAGGGTGGAGTTTGAGCAGTGTTGCCTTCCCTGCTCGCTCACGGCCTCTACCACCAGAGAGTTTGGTGTGGGGTGTAAAAATAGAAATTCCATCCCCTTGGAAGGGACATAATATTTTTAATCTGCTCTTTTGCAGGTGGGTGGAATTGTTGCTGGGAATCTAATTGATAGTCTTGGTTGGGTCCATGAGAGCCTCGTTGATTGGGAGGGCAGTCTTGGAGAAGGTTGAAGTCTGGAGGATGTCCAGCAACTTATGTTGGGACTCCCCAACTTCTTCCAGCAGTATCTCCAGGAAATCTGCAATCCTCTTAAACAGTTCCTGGAACTGTTTAAAGTCATCCCCTGTCGTGTGCAGTGGGGGAATGATAGCTTCATCCAGAGAAGAGAATGAAAAATGGGCAGCAGATGTGACTTCCTGATCTGAAGTCTCCTCCAATTCATCAGCTGCCTCTTCTGGAGGTTCAGAGGGTGATGGAGAATGTCTGACCTCTCCCAGGGTGGAGTGGGAGGCTTAGGATAGTGTTGGCAGTATGCTGCTCATGGGTCCCAGTAAGGCCACTGTGGTGTAAATGGCATAGGTGGAAGCATCCATAGGTGTCTGCACCATCCTTGAGTTTCAGGTCTGGGGTGGTAGTCATGGTGCTCTGGTGGACCTGGTTTGGCAACTATGTGGATAGGCGAGGGGTGATAGGAGGAGTAGATTTCCCCTTCATCATCATCCTTGTTGCTGGATAAAGAAGGAGCTGATCTGGGTGGTGTGGTGAGTTGGCACAGTACCGAACACCCTGGAGTGAGGTCGGTACCGAGGAGAAGAGATTCTGGTGCCAAGGAGACCAGAAGATCTTTATGGCAGAGAAATTATTGTGGTACCGAAAACATCTGTACTAAAGAGGGTGTTATCAGCGGTACTGATGCCTTTACTGTGGTTGTTGTGCCAAGGATCATGCGCTTTGTGCTGTGGAGGCAGAAGATGGCACCATAGACTGTAGCACTGCCAAGCTGCTCGGTGCCACATGTTTGAGTGGCTCCAGCCTTACTGAGGCAGGGATGTTAGGTTTCCCTTTAGTGCCTTTTTGTGAGCCTGCCCACTTAGGGTCTTCGGCTCACAGGCTACCCATGATACCAGATGGTCTCACTATCTCAGAGGTGGATGGTCTCTGTGCCATCAGTACTGATTGGGTCTGGCAGGTTGGGGAACATTTTGGAGCCTGCTTCTTTGCGGTGGGGAACCTCTGTCAGATGCAGTCGTTGGAGACTGGTGCCCAGGAGGGGTCCATGATCTCCGATCGTACACTGGGTGCAGAGACCTCTCCATCATGAGAAGTTTTAGCTGTAGGTCCCTTGCTTTCCTGGTGTGAGCCTTGAGGTTGTGACAGTTTGAGCAGTTGTGTGGTATGTGGGTCTCACCTAGGCAGCGGACACACTGTGAATGCCCATCAGACAATGGGATTGAGGACCAGAAAATGAGGCAACGTTTAAAACCCAGGGAGCCAGGCATGCCCCTTAGAATAGGGTTTCCTCTCGTGAGGGAAGGTAACTATACTATACTAAGGGCACGTCTTCACTACCCGCTGGATCGGCGGGTAGCAATCGATCTATTGGGGATCGACTTATCGCGTCTAGTGAAGACGCAATAAAATTGATCCCCGATGGCTCTGCCGTCGACTCCGGAAATCCACCACGGCAAGAGGCGGAAGCGGAGTCGACGGCGGCACGGCAGCGGTCGACTCGCCGCCATCCTCACAGCCAGGTAAGTCGACCTAAAATACACAACTTCAGCTACGCTATTCACGTAGCTGAAGTTGCGTATCTTAGGTCGCCCCCCCCCCCCCCGTAGTGTAGACCTAGCCTCAGGGGTAGCCTAATAACTGAAACTTAAATTCCTAAGATAAGAAAAAACATGTTTTTTTTTAAATAAAACACAAAGATGTATGGTAGTAACTATTGACTATTAACTAATTATTGATTAACTAACTAGTATTCTAAAGTTAAAGCTAGACTAAGAAGCTCAGAGCTGCTGCCAATTGCTCTGTCTCAAGCCGAGCGCGACAGAGAAGGAATTGAGGGAGGGTCGGTGGCACAATGCTATGTAACTGCCTGAGACGGTGTGAGACGGGGACAAGGCATGTGTGACCCAACCAGGCACTGCTACAAAAAAAAAAAAATCTCCAATTACAAGCACAAGGGCACAGATTCACCTATAGTGCAGCACCCACAGGGACATTCCTCGAAGAAAAACTATTATCTTTTTTGCAATTGTAATTCAAAGCATCAGTGAAGGGAAGAAGAGAAAAACAAAGGAAGATTGGATCACACAGAGTATTTAAATTACTTTAATCTTTAGCCAACTTCCTAAATTTGGCTCATGAATGACCAAGGAAGGTAACATGAAAGCATAAAGGATTACCCAGCTGAACGTATCGGAATGAAACTATCTTGCTTCCTATTTCACTGGGTGGAGAATTTTCTTGGTTTCCTGCTGTCAGTAAAACTGAAGAGACATGAAGGCTGTATAGATAAAGGCTACAAACAGTATAGATAAAGGCTCTACACAGCCTTAAAAAAAAAAGTGATGGGAGTTATGCGAGGCAGGCTAATAGATGCAAGGGCAAAGGTGAAGATAAGACAGCAGCCACTGTACTATTGCAGAGCTCAGAGCAATATCAATGGTAATGTGTTAAACTATACCAAGAACATCCAGCTGAAAGATCAATGGAGAGTGCTTAGTTCTGTTTACTGGAACGGTGAGGATGTTATGTGTACACAATTAATAAAAGGTAATAAATCCCTTATATACACATTACTGCTCTGACAAGAGGCCACAGCAGTGCTGATTAGAGATGCAGATGGTGTCTGTTTTGCATTGTGAAAACTTCAGGGCTAAATTGGACTTCTAAATACCCATTTATGCAACACTGTCTGAGACAAGTAGTTTCCAAATTGTGGAATGCTTACAGGTAATCTGTGAAGAGCTTGTCAGTCAAAAGTGCCAACTCCTCCTGCTTCTTTACAATGAAGGTCT
The DNA here is from genome assembly GCF_002925995.2 of Terrapene triunguis. NCBI lineage: Eukaryota > Metazoa > Chordata > Testudines > Emydidae > Terrapene > Terrapene triunguis. Next base: position 58,959,686 of record NW_020664393.1, read on the forward strand.
AGAATGCCTAAAGAGCCTGGAGCATTGTGAAAGCACAGGTAATGAGAAAGTGGAGGAGCGTGTTTATCTACCTTTGCTAGGGGCTGTTTCTAAATAGGGAGGAGAGGAAATGGGAGCCACTTCACAACTGGATTCCCCAGGGGGACTGGAGCTGCAGTGCAAAGTGTCCAGGGAAGCAGGAGAGAATGAAACAATACAGCCAGGCAATATATTCACCTGAACAGGGGGCACAGGAAGACCAGGTAGCTAGGCAGCAGGTGATGGGATGTTCACTCCACACCTCCCCTGAAAGGATTAAGATAGCTAGGAAGGGGGTAATTAACCCAATAGGCTGCACCTGGGGGAGAATTAGGCTGACTAGGAAAACCCACGAAGACCCTCATTGAAAACCCTCACTCCCATTCCTGTTTTATCATTTGTTGTCCCCCAAATTTAGTTGAACCCTGGGCTTAGTGGCTTCTTTCCTTAGGCTGGGGGAGGGGCCTTCAGTTGTGGGTGGGCTTGCACCCGCTCACCTTCCCGGAACTTCAAAAGGTGACCAAGTGTAGGCTGGGCTGATACAAAGCCAGCAAACTGAGAACAGAAAGGAGCTGTAGGGGAAAGAGCTTGCAGTTGGGAGTCGGGAGATTTGTTTGGAATATAGACTCTGGCAAGAACTTGAAAGGGGTGAAATAGCCATAGGGAGCAGTTGGTGGTCTACTGGTAACCTGGGGACAGAGCTAGAGAGGAAAAGTAGGAAGGAGCACAGGGAAATAGCAACAGGGTCTGGGAATAAGCAGAATGAAGTTGAACAGAGAGAGAGTCTCTGTGCTGGAACCTGGAGTAGTGAGCAGGCCTGGTTCCCCTATCCATCACTGAGGAAAGTGGCAGAGTCTTGAATTAGAGGATGGTCTGGAATAGCATCTGGACAGTTGATCCAGAGATCCTTTGATATCCCTGGAAGGTAGGGTGACCAAACAGCAAGTGTGAAAAATCAGGACAGGGAGTGGGGGGTAATAAGCACCGATATAAGACAAATATCGGGACTGTCCCTATAAAAAAAATCGGGACATCTGGCCACCCTACTGGAAGGGGGAAACACATACAGTGACCTGGATGGAGGACTAAGCCATGAAAAGGGAATTGCAGATAGAGAGAGGTGTTGTGAGGTATGCAAACTAGAGCTAGGAAGGGGTATCAAATTGGGCAGAGCTAATCCCCAGAGTAATGAGGATTTGCTGCCCTAGCAGTGAGTTGAACCTTGTTATGCAGCATATCCAGGGAGGAAGGAAACCATGCACAGCTGGAGAAATCCTGGCAACAGGACAGCATGTGTAGGGGAGGAGGAAAAAAGGAATAGGAGGCAGAGAAGCACGTGCCAGGGAGCCGTGGGAGAGAAAGTAATATCTGAGCAGGAGATGAAATGAAGAGCAAAAGCAGACAGTGTGATGAACTTTTCTCTCACAGAATAAAATCCTTGTTGCCCTGTAGTTGCCACAATAATCTTATGCATTCATGAACAGGAAGGAAGGAAGCCATGAGACAAGATCTATTAACATGGCACCCAAAAAACAAAACAAAAAAAGGAATTGCGATTTTTCATCCTAAAAAAAAAGAAAAAACTGACCAAAGTTCATTTTGCTTAGAAAACCATTTTAAATTTTTAAAAAATGGAATTTTTTCAACCAGATCTATTAAACTTCTTTTTTGGGGACTATTCCTTCCTGGTTCACAGACCATCAACTATATCTTTCTTACTTAGTTATTATACTGTATTGACTAGAGCTGATTGGAACACTTTCAGCAAAATAAAATTTTGCCAAATCATTTTGGAGATACACAGGTTTCAATGAAGTTTTCACAAGAGTGAAGGGGGAAGGAAAGAGAGCTAGAGCTACCCATCTACTCTGTAGTTTGGTAGTTAGGGTGATAGCTTGGAATAAAGTAGAACCCAGGTTCAAGTTCCTAATCTGAATGATCAAGGATAAAAAAAACCCCTCTGCTTCAAATTGGACAGAGCAAGGACTTGAACCAGTGTCAAACACACTATAAAGCTAAAATTTGGTGCCGCTTCTTCCCTGCCCCACCATTTTGATGCACTTTCATTTTTGCAAAAATGTTCTAGAAGTTGTTTATCCTCCAGTGTGAAATGAAAAAATGTCAAAGTTATCCCAAACTGGAAAAATCAACCTCCAGTCAATTGCACTATTGAGTGATTGCTTAGGATGAGATCACTCCATATCTGAATGGAAAATACACTGAATAATATAGGAGACTGCATATTCTGTGGTTTAATATTTAATCTTTAGGTGACTGACCACACACCCACCCTTTCTTAGGCATGGATTTAGCAGGCAATCTGAAAAATGCCAGCATTTGAGAAGTTGACAGAAAAAAAAAAATCTCTGGAATCTAGCTGTTTGTTGCACTTGTTAATAATTCTCCATTGTATATTACGTTTTCAATGTAAAAATCACTACATATGATAAGTGAATGAATTCTTTGCATCAGTCTTCATGGCCATGAGGGAGATTCCCAAACCTGAGCCACTCTTTTTAGGTGACAAATCTGAGGAACTGTCCCAGATTGAGGTGTCATTAGAGGACTTTTGGAACAAATAGGTAAATTAAACAGTAGTCACCGGGACAAGATGGTATTCACTCAAGAGTTCTGAAGGAACTCAAATGTGAAATTGCAGAACTACTAGCTATGCTATGTAACCTATCATTTAAATCAGCTTCTCTACCAAATGATTGGAGGATAGCTAATGTGACACTAATTTTTTTAAAAGGCTCCAGAGGTGATCCTGGCAATTACAGGCTGATAAGCCTAAATTCAGAACCAGGCAAGTTGGTTGAAACTATTGTAAAGAACAGAATTATCTGACAGAGATGAACACAATTTGTTGGGGAAGAGTCAGCTTGGTTTTTGTAAAGGGAAATCATGCCTCGTCAATCTACCAGATTTCTCTGAGGGAGGTCAACAAGCATGTGCACCAGGGGATCCAGTTGATATAGTGTACTTAGATTTTCAGAAAGCCATTTGATAAGGTTCCTCATCAAAGGCTCTTAAGCAAAGTAAGCGGTCATGGGATAAGAGGGAAAGTCCTCTCACGGATCAGTAACTGGTTAAAAGATAGGGCACAAAGGGTAGGAATAAATGATCAGTTTTCAGAATGGAGAGAGGTAACTAGTGGTGTCCCCCAAGGGTCTGTACTGGGACCAGAACTGTTCAACATATTCATAAATTATTCTGTAAAAAGGGATAACCAAAGCAGACTGCAAAGAGCTACAAAGGGATCTCACAAAACTGGGTGATTCGTCAGCAAAATGGCAGATGAAATTCAATGTTGATAAATACAAAGTAATACAGATGGAAAACATAATCCGAACTATACCTATAAAATGATGGGGTTCAAAATAGCTGTTACCACTCAAGAAAAACATGTTGGTGTCATTGTGGATAGTTCATACTGCATGAGTCAAAAAAATTAACAATGTTGAGAATCATTAGGAAAAGGATAGATAAGATGACAGAAATATATTGCCTCTATATAAATCTGTGTGTGACAGGTAGGGTCACAGACCACCTTGGGACTGCCACCTGATATACTGAGACTACCTCTGAGCCCATTTTCCCTGCCAGCTTGGGACTTCCAGAACCCTGCCTTGTTGAGCCAGACACGCTAGCCTGCTGCAAACACAGACCCAGGTCTGAACCACATCCACCAAAAGCTGCAGACTTAACTGAAAACAGCTTAAGAAGTGCTCCTGTCTCTAGCACCCAGACACCCAGCTCCCAATGGGATCCAAACCCCAAATAAATCTGTTGTACTCTGTATAAAGCTTGGTCTAGACAGTATTTGGTCCTGCCATGCGAGCAGGGGACTGGACTCGATGACCTCTCGAGGTCCCTTCCTGTCCTAGAATCTATGAATTATACAGGGGTAACTCTCAAATTGTCCGCCCTCTATAACACTGATAGAGAGATATGCACAGCTGTTTGCTCCCCCAGGAATTAATTACTTGCTCTGGGTTAATTAATAAGCAAAAAGTGATTTTATGAAGTATAAAAAATAGGATTTAAGTGGTTCCAAGTAATAACAGACAGAACAAAGTAAGTTACCAAGTAAAATAAAACAAAACATGCAAGTCTAAGCCTAATACAGTAAGAAACTGATTACAGATGAAACCTCACCCTCAGAGATGTTCCAATAAGCTTTTTTCACAGACTAGACTCCTTTCTAGTCTGAGCCCAATCCTTTCCCCTGGTACAGTCCTTGTTCCAGCTCAGATGGAAGTTAAGGGATTTCTCATTACTGCAGCCTCCTTTGTTCTGTTCCACCCCCTTATGTAGCTTTGGCACAAGGCGGGAATCTTTTGTCTCTCTGGGTCCCCACCCCTCCTTCTAAATGGAAAAGCCCCAGGTTTAAGATGGATTCCAGTACCAGGTGACATGGTCACATGTCCTGTGAGACCCCAAGCCTTCATTCTTCTTGGCCTGATTCACAGGAAGGCTTGCAAGTAAACAGAGCCATCTACAGGCAGTTGTCCTGGTTAATGGGAGCCATCAAGATTCCAAACCACCATTAATGGACTACACTTTGCATAATTACAATAGGACCTCAGAGTTACTTCATATTTCTAGTTTCAGATACAAGAATGATACATTTATACAAATAGGATGACCACACTCAATAGATTATAAGCTTTGTAATGATACCTTACAAGAGGTACCTTACATATTCCAGTTACATGATATTCACACTCATTAGCATATGTTCATAGAATCATATGGAGTGCAACGTCACACTATGGTCTGCCCAGATCTTTTACTGAGTGCAGATCTGGTCCCCCCCGTCCAATCTCAAAAAAAGATCTATAGGAATTGGAAAAGGTACAGAAAGGCAACAAAAAATTATTAGGGGTATGGAACAGCTTCTGTTAGGGTGACCAGTTGTCCTGATTTTGGGGGGCTTTTAAAAAAAATATAGCCACTTATTACCCCCCACCTCCTGTCCCGATTTTTCACACTTGCTATCTGGTCATCCTAGCTTCTGTATAAGAAGAAATTAACAACACTGGGACTTTTCAGCTTGGAAAAGAGACAACTAAGTGGGGGATATGACAGAGGTCTATAAAATCATGACTGGTGTGGAGAAAGTAAATAAGGAAGTGTTATTTACTTCTTCTCATAACACAAGGACTAGGGGTCACTAAATGAAATTGATAGGCAGCAGGTTTAAAAACAAAGGGAAGTATTTCTTCACACAATGGACAGTCAGCCTGTGGAACTCTTTGCCAGAGGATGTTGTGAAGGCCAAGACTATAACAGGTTCAAACAAAACAAAACAAAACACACACTAGATAAATTCATGGAGGATAGGTCCATCAATGGCTATTAGCCAGGATGGGCAGGGATGCAAAACCATGCTCTGAAGTGTCCCTAGCCTCTGTTTGCCAGAAGTGGGGAATGGGTTATCTGTTCTGTTCATTCCCTCTGGGGCCCCTGGCATTGGTCACAGTCTGAAGACAGGAGACTGGGCTAGATGGACCATTGGTCTGACCGAGTATGGCCGTTCTTATGTTCTTAGCAAATCACTGTAACCACATCAAAATAATAACTTATCATAACAGCTCATAAATATATCACCCATGTGGTTTGCTTAGTGCAGCAATGACTGGAACAGATGATTTGTTTTCTGTAAAATATTTGGATCTCTTACAATGCTGTCTACATCATATTGAAACATTTTATCTGCTACCCCAAATAAATAAAGCAACCCCAGAAAAAAAAATGAAAAAGTAAAAACACATTTTAACCAAAAGAATGTTTTGACAAGTATTTCACAATATTTTAGAGAAGAAAATAGCAGCAATTCATTTAAATGAGTGCTTTTCAGAATACATTTCCAATGGGATATGCAGTGAGATTTGAGTTTTATTGCTTTTCTTTTTCTAACATGATCATAGAATCATAGAATATCAAGGTTGGAAGGGACCTCAGGAGGTCATCTAGTCCAACCCCCTGCTCAAAGCAGGACCAATTCCCAACTAAATCATCCCAGCCAGGGCTTTGTCAAGCCGGCCCTTAAAAACCTCCAAGGAAGGAGATTCCACCACCTCCCTAGGTAACCCATTCCAGTGCTAACTGATCAAACTCTCCTTCCACTGTCAACAGAATGACCACTTCCATATTGTTTCTTGCAGAGGGCCAGAAACCCTTACTTGCATTGGTTATCAATTACTCATCCAAGTAAATTCCTGGGACCACTTGTACGAACAGAAGCTCATTAATGTGCAGGGGGGGATTCATAATCTGACCACCTTCAAAATCAGGGAAGACATTCGTATTTCTCCCAAACATGTCATCTGCTCTAAGGGCCTGATCCAAAGGTTGTGGAAGTCAGTGGGTATCTATTTACTTTTCATAGGTTCATATTATATATATAAAGGCCAGAACGCACTGTTGTGATCATCTGATTTGACCTCCATATAACACAGGCCATAGAACTTTCCCAAAATAATTCCTAGAGCATCTCTTTTAGAAAAGCATCCAATCTTGATTTTAAAAAAATTATCAGTGACGGAGAAGCCATGTCAGGAGTAAGGGCCCGCAGCTAGCCTGCTTACCTGCCAGCACAACCCCCAAGCAGTCTAATGAGTGCAACTGGGCCTCAGTTGAGCCTCCTGATTGACCCAACCACCCATTTAGCTGAGGGGATCAGGAGAGCTGCTCTTAAGACCAGCAGCAGCAGGGCACTGGCCATGTAAAGTATTTGCTGACAGCTGTACTAGTGTCTCCTGCCTTTCCTGATTTGAGGTAACCTGGTTCTGGCCTTTGGCACTGACTCTGGCTTGACCCTTGGTTCTGACATCCAGCCTCTGACACTGGCCCCAACCCTCAGCTCCATTTCCAGCTCCTGACTCCTGCTCTGACCACGAGGCAAAATTACCCTGGCCCTCACAATCCACCATGACTCTTGGAAAGTTGCTCCAATGGCTAATCTCACTGTTAAAAAATGTGTGCCTTATTTCAAGTCTGAATTTGTCTAGCTTCAACTTCCAGCCACTGGATCAAGTTAAACCTTTCTCTGCTAGACTGAAGAGCCCATTTTTAAAAAATGTAGGTACCTATAGACTGTAAATGGCCTTTGTATATGGATCTAATTGAACTCTGCCAAACTTCTCATTCATACACTGGGATGATTGCATTAATAGATTAAGGCCAGAAAGGACTATTATGATAGTCTAACTTCCTGCATAGAATGGGCCATCACTATGTGATTTCTACATCAAGCCCATAACTTCTGGTTGAGCTGGTCACATCTCTTAAAGATATCCAATCTTGATTTAAAGAATTCAAGTGTTGAAGCATCTACATCCCTAAGTAAATTGGGTTAATTACACTCATTGGATGGATGGGTTGGGTGGAGAGAAAAAGTGCACCTCCTAGTCAGAATTTGTCTAGTGTCAGCTTCCAGTCATTGAATCTTGTTTTGCCTTTGTATGCTTAGATTAAAGAGCAACATACTAACATAAATCATCTTTCCATGTAAGTACTTGTGGATCGATCAAGTCTTGGATACAATAAATTGATCTTAAGTTTGTCATTAGAAAGCATGTATTCCAGACCTTAATCATTCTTGTAGCTCTTTCTAGACCTTTTCCAGTTTGTTACCGTGGTCTTTAAAGTGCCTGGACACAGTGTTCCAAAATGACCAAAGTGACCCAGCTAATGCCACAAACAGTGATAATACCACCTCCCTAATATTCTCCCACTTATACTTCCAAGGATCACATTTGCTTGCTTATCCATCCCATCATACTAGCAGCTGATGTCCAGTTGGGTTTCCCTCATGGCCCATAAAGCAGGGCCATATAAAATGGATGGATTTAATAATTAAGGAGCCCCTAGTCTTCTAGGGGTTCCTCAATTATTATCTTAGATACTTCATCTTTCATTTTTTAAATGTATTTACTGGTCTCAAATGTAGACAAGATACATATACATCACTAAGAGCAGTGAAATAACACTTGACATCCCCTTCTTTGTAAATGGTTTGAATGTTTTTGGCATGTGACCTGCTTTTAGACAAACATCAGTGCACTTGAACTGTAATGTGAATATGTAAATTAATATACATATCACTGGTGCTTGCTCACACACTGTGGATGCTGGCATTAAAGACATTCAAACTGCTCCTGATATGCTAATTTGCAAATAGATTCATGTACCAGCCATTGCTACCCAAGTGAGGGTGTGAAACGGAAGCCAAAAAGAAAAAAGCTGCTTGTTTTAAACATCTATTAGAAAAAAATCCTAAGTTTAGCCAGTTTTTAAAAAAAAGTAGAGAAGCCTCTCTAACAGTTGTGAAGTGACTTGGGAAAAAAAAAAAGATGGGAAGCAACTGGGGGGCTGGTATTGTTGAAAACTTGAAAGCAGAAGGAAAGGCTGTGGAAATACAGCAGTGAATTGCTACTTTCAAAGCTGCAAAAAGAAAAGGTAAATATATCTACTGCTGACTATAGATCCTGCACTGCGGAGAAAATTTGATTGAAACAACCAGCAGTTTGGGGTTGCTAAAGGTTCTGCTGTGTGTGGAAATGTGGATGTAAAAAGGACTTCCTGACTTCTGTGCAGGTAGTTGCAAAGAGAAGAGAAGAATGTTTTCTAAAGAACGTTTTCATTTTGCCTGCACAATGCACATCTACTGGAAATGGATATTGTCTTTCATCTAAGCTTTTCTCCATTAAATTGCATGCTTTTTACAGAAGGATTCAGTAATTGGAAACCACGAGCTTACCATGTGATCCAGACCACTCTGTAGAACTGACCTGCCCTTATCATTAACCACTCCACCAATTTGCGTCATCTGCAAAGTTTACAAGCAACGACTTTCAAATTTTCTTCCAGATTGGTAGATATCAAATTGCACTGGGTCAGTAGCAGATCCCTGAGGGACCCCAATAAAAATGTCCCCATTGGATGTTAATTCCCAATTTACAATTACTGTGAGATCTATCAGTTATCCAGATTTAATCCATTTAATGTAGGTAGGCTTGGCAGAAATCAATTTTTTATAATTCAAACAAACATTTATTTAAGCATTTCTTTTCAATTTTTATCAATTTAAATGTTCACAATTGTGGAAAATTATGGGGAGTCAGGCAATGGGAGGGATCAAACAATTATCTAATTGTAATAGATATTGCTATTCAAAAGGTTAGTTTTATAACCAAATACAAGTTGTCAACATCGTATGGCAAAAATATATGAAGTACGGTAAATAGCCTTAAAATCAAACCCTAATACACTTCCACTTGTAAATTTCTATTATCAATGGAAATCTTTTGTGAGTTTCTATGTGTGGTAAAAATCAATATTTACTGGGGGAAGCGGGGGAATCTAATCCTTCCAAGCCTAAGTATGGGCTATGTTGAGTTTGTATAATTCTAATTTTTTAATCAGCATGTCACATGACACTAAGCCCAATACCTTACAGAAGTCTAAAGATAACTTGTGACACAATGTACTTAATCAACAAAACAAGTAATCTAATAAAAAAAATCAAGTTTGCTTGACAAGACCTATTTTCAACAAAAACATATTGATTGGTATTAATTATGCTACCATCTTTAATTCTTTATTGATTGCATCCCAGGTCATCCCATTTTCTATTGTTAACTCTCATATTTGGTAGTTTTCATGGGATCCCAGTTCCTTCAGTCATTGTGATTACATGTAAATCTCACCTTAATTTGTTTTTTTAAGCTGAAGTTCTAGCCCTCATGATTGCAGGGAAAGCTTGACAACATTACTGACCTAAGTGTAACTCAAACACTCAAAAAAACAAGACAGATTTAAAAAAGAAAAGAAAAAAAAAAAGCCCACACACAACATTGCTGAGATTAAAAAAAACCTCAAGACTTTTGGGGCGCCCCAACTCATGCTTTGTGACGGCTCGGTGTTGTTAATATTGTGTTTATACAACACTCGTCGGCCTGTGGTGCAAGCAGGAGCTATGAGTACAGAACTGTGCCTGGCTGCAGGGCCGGCTCCAGGCACCAGCCCTCCAAGCATGTGCTTGGGGCGGCACCTGGAGGGGGGCGGCGCTCACCCGGGGAGAGCGGGGCTGCGGCCGGGCTCTCCACCCTCCCCCCGGCGCTCCGGCCGGCCGGGAAGAGCGGGGCCCCGGCCGGGCTCGCCGCCCTCCTCCCGGCACTCCATCCGGCCGGGGAGAGCGGGGCCCCGGCCGGGCTCGGCGCCCTCCCCTGCCGTGCTCCCCGCCGGGGGCGGGGGAGGCTTTTTTTGCCTGGGGTGGCAAAAAAGCCAGAGCCGGCCCTGCCTGGTTGCAACAGAGTTAAATATTTTATTAATTACCTGGAAGTGACACAAGTCCAGCATTACTTCTGCATGTAGTGCGACCTTTGGTAGTGACTGTTTAAGGATCTTCAAGGCCACCCCTAGCTATGGCATCTAGCTGCCTCAAAATAAGTAAACAGACACACCTGTTGGTCTTTACTTCAAGACCAAAACAGTTGCAACATTAGGGCCAGATTCTTCTCTCAGTCATTCTGCTGTGAGGGCCAGTCTACCTTCCCTTGAATTCAATGGAAACATTCCTATGGTCTGCAATGGATTTAGGGCCTAGTCCAATTCCCATGGAAGTGAATGGAATCACAATAAAGTCAATAATCAGAACCTGACCCAAAGCACTATTTCTCAACCTGGGATTGCAGCCGCTCTCAATCTCCTTACACTCAGCAGCACTGCCACCCACTCACTCACCAGCAGCAGCCAGAGTTCTTCTAGCCTGTACCTATACTCAACACCCTGATGCCGCTCTCTCCCTCAATCAGCAGCACACATGCTTACATGTTTAATCATTTATTTTATATTTACTGTATAAAATACCCATATTAATTGGAGTGCATTTGCTGGAATAGAAGTCAGCACAAAACTTAGAAATAAAACAGCTACAAAGGATTGTGTGATGGTAGCACAAAATACTGCAGGATTTAGGATGTAGCAAGAAAGGCCACAGAGACTGTTTTTAGGAACATAGGAATTGCCACACTGGATCAGACTCGTGGTCCATCTAGTCCAGTAGCCTGTCTCCAATAGTGCTCAGCATCAGATGCTCCAAAGGAAGGTGCAAGAACTCCTCAGTAGGCAGATATGGGATAATCTGCCCTTCCTTCTCCAGTTTAGGTCCCATCCAGGGCTCTAGTACCCTGAAACATGAAATTGAATATCCCTTCTAAAATATCATGAATTATGATAACTCTGATATCCATGTAAGTGTCCAGTCCTTTTTGAATCTTGCTAAGTTCTTGGCCTCAGTGACTTCCCGTGGCAATGTGTTCCACAGCCTAATTTCGTGTGGGTGTGTGAGAAAAATTCCTGTGATCAGTTTTGAATTTGCCATCTTAATTTCATTGACTGTCCCCTTATCCCTGTGTCATAACAGAGAACAGTAGTAGTTCCAGATCTGCTTTCTCTATATCATTCAGTTTATGAGGTAATCTTCTTATGAGTTTTTCCATATCCTTGTTCATTCTTGTCATTCTTCTCTGAACCCCTCTAATTCTGCAATATGGGGAGAACAGTACTGCACACTGTTCCTGAGGACACTGCACCATTGGCTCTTATGACTTTGAGGACACAGGTGGAGAAAAATTGAGAACCCTTAAATTGAATGATCCAGTAAGATAAATTAAAATAAACAGAACACATGATTAAACAGACACTACAGCTAAACATTTGTTTTCTTAAGGTGAAATATCCTTTAATGAAACCAAAGTAAGGGTTATTTCCAAACACTGAGTAACTGATAGGACACCAAAAAGAAAAAGCTCTTAAAATACAAGTTTTTTTTTTTTAAATCTGGCAGCCTTGTCACTTGCACCAATGAGTCTGCTTGTATGTAAGTTGATCTCTCTATCCCCAATCAAATACAGTAACAAGGTCAAAAGGCAAGTACCTACAGTAACCCTCTTCCCAACTATTACGATTAAGGTAATTGTAAATTTAACACAACAGGGGTTTATTTAGAAGAAATAGAGAAAATGACCAGCTAGAAATCATCAAAACTAGTATTTCTCACTTTGACAGCAAAAGGTAAAGTAGCTTAAGGTCTGACAATACTTGACACCACTCGGTGAGTAATTGTGGAGACTGTAAAAGCTCTTTATGAAGCTGGGAACCGATGTCAGTAAATAAAGTGGTTAACCCCAGCAAAGGAGAAGTTCACTTTGGGGAAAAGTTATCAGAACAAATATTTTGGTGTTCTGATAAAGGCAAAAAGTGTCAGATAAGATTAAAATGTATTATGGGATGCCATTATTTCAGGGGGGAAAGGGGAGGTTAAAAAAATGTCCTTGCAATGTCACATTTCAAAGATGGGGAGGTGGAGAGTCAGTCTCCTGTACAAAGGTGTCTGATATGTCATACAAGTGGTCGAACTGGTTTCCACATGACACTGGATTTAATGTGCACTTTGAGCTATATTCAGAGCTGGTATTTTTATCCCTGCAGACACATCTTACTCAAACTTGATCGTCTGTGGGTAGTTATGAGGTGTGTTGTGCGTGTGCCTTTACAGAACTGTTCTAAGCAGGCTGCCCTGTATAACAAAATGCTTTCATGCTTTGGAGACAATAAGGAAAATGGCCTAAATGCAATTCAGTCTTGATATTCATAAAAATCCATAGCTCTTGCCTTCTACAGCAGAGAGCAGTTTTGGTTTGGTCTTCCCTCAATAATTTTTGAAGATTGTTTTTTAAAGAAATCAACTACATTATGGAAATTTAATTCCAGCCTGATGAAAACTGATCTACATGACAAATGAATTCACGAAGCTCAGTGTGCATTTGTAAGATAAAAGCCTTCACCTGACCATGGGGGAAGCTAGTCTTTTGCAGAAAGATAAAAAGGAAAAAAAAAATACAGCTCACTCTCTCTCCCCACTGAAAGGTTAAGATTAGAAACACTTCAGACAGTCTTCCTCCTACTGGATGGCAGAAGAGCAGCCTACACTAAAAAGGAAGTAATAGCAAACAGCAATGGTAACTTTTACAAGGAGACCCTTGTGAGTAATTGCAAGTGATGGCTATTTCAACATCACCCTGAATTAAATTTGTTATACATAGTTTATGTTCTTTGTCATCCCAAATCAGATACCTTATACATAAATGGTGTTTACTGAAGCCTGCCTAAAAAAGCCAAACTATTCCAAAATTTGCTATTATGAATGCTTGTGTAGCACAAAACATGCTGTGCTGCTGAAATACCTTGTAAGGTAATAAAGAGGTTGCAGTGTTTTGCTTGCTCCAGATGATTACCCAGAGAATACTTTCAAAGTATTTGAAACGACGAGTCTTCAGTTTTTTAAAAATGTTTGCATCTGTTCAGATATTCATCTGTTTGCTTTGTCTTGTGGTGAAAACACAAGTGGACGGTAATATTTAATGTCATCCTTTGGACACAGCACTACATAGCTCATGCCCAAGTAAAGCCTTTTTAAAAGGGCCTGCATTCATTTTCTATAACTGGTTTGTTATTGAAACTGAACAATCAACAGGTTTAAACATCAATTCATCAAACCTTCTTATCCAAAACAAATTGCAAGCAAGACAGTGCAGTCTTTTGAAATGGAATTCTTTAGTCCTAGGTCACTTGACAGAGGGAATTTAAGTCGTTTCTATATTTGAGGTACAGCGCTTCCATTTGCCTTTTAGAGCTCATTTTATCAGGCACTGTTTTGTTTGCATGTTAAGTAGATCAGTAGGAGACCCCTGCTGAAAAATTCACACATACAATGAAACCTGACTTTCTGCAACCTCCTGGAAAGTAAAACAAAAAGACCCGACCCACCACTGTTCAGTTTGGATCATTTGACCAGGCAAAGATGCAGCGCTTACAGCAAATGCTCTTAGCAAGGTTCTTTAGGATGGGAACTCCAGCTTGTTTGTCAAAGTGCACATAGGCACCAACTCCATGCTCCGGGATTGGAGCACCGATTGGGGGGGGGGGAGGGAAGTGTGTGCTCAGCACCCACAGGCAGCCCCGATCAGCTCCTCCCCCTCCATCCCAGCACCTCCTCCCACCGCAATCAGCTGTTCAGCTGTGTGTAGGAGGCATTGGGGGGAGAGAGGGAAGAGTGGGGGCAGGAAGAGACAGGGGTTTGGGGAAGGAGTGGAGTGGGGGCAGGGCCTGGGGCAGCACCCCTCAGGAATGCGAGAAGTCGGCGCCTCTGAAAGTGCATGTGGAAGGAAATGTTTTGCCCAGTTTGGTGGCCTTTGGGAAATGGATTTTTTAGGATCTAGTGGGCAAGTGCCCATGTCAAAATACACCTCCCCCTCCCCCCGGTACTTTTACTGTCCAAGGACTGAACTGACTAGAAACTATCCTAGAGATAGCTCCTTTAGACTACAAGGGCAGTGTTTCAAATATACCAGAATGATTGATGTAGATTTATACTCTTGGTTTGATAAATGTTCTTCAGTGCAGTAGAGTGGGAGTTGCTTACTGTACCATTATTACTTGCTGTGGTCTAATTAGTTTAGAGAAAACCTATTGAGGGAGTCAGCTAAGCAGAAGCTACACTTTGCATCACTTTGCATAGAATTTTTTTTTTTTTTTAAGAAGCAGATTGAACTTCTTATGAGCTCACTCATTTTTCACTATTTCAAGTTCTATTTATTTATTTTTAGCAGTGAATGTTAGCTACCACTAACAATCTGACAGATTCTATTCTGGTAAGAGGTGGGGAAATATATTGTCTTTACATTATATAATGCAAGATATGCTATTGTAACCCTTCTGCCCATCTAAGTTGGCAGCAACAAGGGCCGGGTTCAGTATCTAGGGGTTCCGTTTCAATAACACAATGCAAAACCGGCTCGAGCCCCCACCCAGTGACCTGGGACAATTACATACAACCCCCTGGGTACCTCTAAGAGGCAATACTTCCCCTCTCGCAAGCACGGAGTCTGAGTGTAGCAGAAAATGTTTAATAACATGAGGTAAACGACATCAGCATAAAATTGGAAAAACACCACAAACAGGATTCATAACACAAACCATGAGCAAAACCCACCCCAGCAAATTGGGCTGTGTCCTTTCCCTTTGGTTCTTGAATCCAGCAACCCAAAAATCACCCAGAGTCCCCAAAGTCCAACACCCCCAAAGTCTCTTGGGTCCAGCAACCACCCAAAGTCCCAAAAGTCCAACAACCCCCAAAGTCTCTGCCCCTGGTCAGTGCAGCCCCAGAGTAAAAGGGGGGGGCACACAGGGTGTTAAGGGGCACCTTACGTGATCCGAGGCTGGCCAGCCGTCTGTTTCCCCGTGGGGGTTCTGCTGCAACCTTCACCATGAGCCAGTCCACTTTCCTGCCATCCCACGAACTGCTCCGCTCTACAAGCTGCTCCGCTCCACTCCACTCACCGACCTGTGAGCCGTTCCAGCCGTCCCCGCAAACAGCTCCGCTCGCCGTTCCTTGGGCCACGCCAACCGGCCCCGCAAGGCTCCGAGCCGCTCGCTGCTCCTCCAGTCGTCCCCACAAATTGCTCCACCAGCTGCTGAGCAATATAGCTTCAGGCTCCCCCACTAGTTAACACAGCACTCAGTGATCTCAGCTCTTAATAACTTTAGCTCTTTTGTGATTTCAGCTCTTAGCGATTTCAGCTCATATAGTAGGGGAGCCCCAGTGCTGGTGCACCATTGGCCCAAAGTGAATTCAGCTCAGCAGCCTGTAACTAGACTCCTAATGGAATCAAAGTTAGCTCTGACATTCAACAGTGGAGAGAGGAGGTGGTACAATTGGTGTTTCAAACCCTCAGAGGGGGCCCATACCCTCAGGTACAAATACCTGTCCCCATCCTCTCTCTATTCACTGGGTTTTGTAACCCATGCCCCTTGTCAAGCAAGTGCTACTTAGGTAAGAGTGAAGGACTCACTCAGTCCTTCTGTCATACAACAGTTCCACTGGCCTTGATTCACAGAATCAGGGTAACAAAACTTTATTCTTCCTGCCCCAATAATAGAGAAACTGGGGATCCCATACCAGCCAAAGTAACCACTTTCAGTTGCTGTTGTTTCATGCCAGGCGAGTGGGTGTGCCTATGCAAACACGATCAGCCCCTGGAGTTCTTTTCCACACTCGCCATAATTCACCACCAGATGTCAGGGTAGAGCTCATCCTGACTCTGCTTACACTATATTAGCTTGTTAAACAATTAGATTTTGTAAGATATTGCAAAGATTTTCTTCCACTCTAGACTAGTAAGTAATAGAAATCCTATGAGTATCTGATCTGGTTTCAAAGAAGCCTCCAAGTCTTCCTATGTTTATCTCAAGTGACTCACATCATTAGAGCTAAATGAATAATTCATTTTTTGGTTTGGGGGCAAACTGAGATATTAAACAATTTTTTTTTACCTGAAACAGAATATTTTGGGGTTCTCTCCCCCATGAAAAAAAAAAAAAAGTTGTTCAGGTCAAGTGAAATGTTTTCAAACATGTTGAAATATGCCATTTCACTTTTTTCCCTTCGTTTTTATTTGGCCAAAATGATTTTTGGAATTCAACCCAAATTGGAAAATAGTGTCAGTTGCCCTGGAATTACACTTTTTTCCAGCACGTTTACTAAAAAAATTGACCAAAATACCCCCAAAAACAAAACAAACAAAAACCACTACTTACCCAGCTCTACTCACCATTGGTTTATTTTTGGGAATGTTTACAAATGCTATAATTTAACTGGTGCATATATACATTGATGAAAATCTTCCATGTCCTCTAGATCAATGTGACCTCTAACTATGAAGCAATGTTGCTGAGTAAGCATTTAGCAGTGTGTGTGGGGGGGAGGGGGAGTTGCTCCCTTTTATGGACCCAGCCAGCCAGCTAGCTATAAAATCCCTCTTAATAGCTGTTCTCAACTTGCTTTAGCTGTAAAGGGTTAAAAGTCACTGCTATGCATAGGTAAAAGGAAGTGAGTGGGCACCTGGCCAAAAGAGCCAATGGGAAGGCTAGAACTTTTTAAAATTGAAATAAGACTACCTTTCTGTCAGTCTGTTGTTGTTCTCAGGGAGAAGCAGACAGGGAGCAGCGATGCTGTAAGAAGCTTTGGGTCAGGTATGGAAAATCATCGGTATCATACCTAGAAACTACTCATTTAAAATCCCAGATATGCAAGTAAATCAGGAAAGGTCTAGGAAGATGCAATTAGGTTTATCTCTTTATTTCTTTATGGCTTGTGGACTCCTCTGTTCTAACCCCAAATGTTTTTGTTTTGCTTGTAACCTTTAAGCTGGACCTCAAGAAAGTTATTCTTGATGTTTAATTCTTGTAAGTGACGTGTTTTTTAAATCTAGCAATAACCTGAGTTTCCAAATGTATTTTCTTTCTTTTTGTTTTTAATAAAATTTACCTTTTTTAAGAACAGGATTGAATGTGTGTTCTACGAGGTTTGTGCACATGTTTAATTAGCTGGTGGCAACAGCTGATTTCCTTTGTTGTCTTTCTCAGCTCTTTCCCGGAGTGGGGGTGAAAGGGCTTGAGGGTACCCCACAGGAAGGAATTCCCAAGTGTGCCTTCCTGGGATCTCAAAGGGGTTTTTCACTTAGGTGGTGGCAGCATCTACCCATCTAAGGTCAGAGAAAAGCTGTAAACTTGGGAGTTATACAAGCCTGGACTGGCGAGTATTAACTTTTAGAGTCCTTGCGGGCCCCCACCTTCTGCACTCGAAGCAGGGCTGGCCCACAACATTTTGGCACCTGAGGTGGGGAGCTCAAATGACACCCCCATACCCCCTCACCTGGTCCAAAACTTTGAAAGGTCTCAATTCTGCCTTCTTCCTGTTCTACTCCTCTCATGGTACTGCTCTGCTACCTGCCCCAATAAAGGAGAACTAACAACTTAACATGCCTTGTTCAAAAATGTTAAGTAACACTTAACTTTCAAACGCCTGAACAGCAAATGTAACTTTTCTTGTCTGCATAGTAAACACTGGCATTTTTATCTGTTTGAATAATCAAAGTGGTGCTTTCCGTACCTTCTTGGTTGCAAAGATTTGAACTGCTTCCTGCTGAAGGTCCACAGTCTGGGCCAGCGCATGCTCTATTGAGATGGTTGCAAGGCCGACCAGCCTATCCTGTGTCATTGTGGAGCGTAGATGTGTTTTTATTAACTTCAGCTTGGAGAAGCTGTGTTCTCCACTGGCAACTGTTACAGGAAGTGTTAGAAGTATGCTCAGAGCAACAAAAGTATTTGGAAAGAGGATGGTCATCTTATTTGTGCACATATATTCCAGAACAGCTTTTGGAGTTGATCCTGCTGAAATGTATCTTGACAGGGCTTTCAGTTCATCACCTAAATCACTCGCATCAATATCACGCATGTCATCATGTGTCAACACTGTCTCTAGTGCCCTGCATTGCTGGTGTAGGTCTTCTTCAGGTATAGTGAGGAGTTTTGGAATATCATACAACATCCCAAATATACTGCTGTGTTCCTTGAGCTGCATTAAACGTTCAACTGACTGTATTGCACAATCTAGCACCTGGTTAAAGAATTCAACTTTGAATTGTTGTTTGGGGTCTCTTATGGGATTATCCCGTGCCTCATAATCAAAATGTCTTCTTCAGTGACTCTTGTATTCTTGAATGGGTGGGAAAATAGCTTCAGTGTGAAGTTCCTCTGCCAACTTCTGTGCACTCTTCAGAATGTTTTGAAATCCTCACCTGACCGGTAAGACTGTAGGTATGACTTTGCTTTGTTCAGTTGTTCCATTGCTCCAGATATATCAAGGTCAACACCTTAGAGTCTCTTGCTTACAACATTTATTTCAAACAGTATGTCATGCCACAACACTAAGCCACACAGAAATTTGAAGTGATGTATGTTTCTGGTGATTCCATTTCCCTCTGCCACTGTTCTCCCACGAACAGTTCCTGTCATAGCATTATCCTCCATAATGGCAATATCAATCTTCCCAATTTGGTGTTTGATAGGCTTCATCGCCTCCACTCGACTTTCCCATCGTGTGGTTTCAGAGGTTTCAGTGTCAGAGGATGCTCCCAGATGTTGCTTCAGAATTTGCCATCAATGAGTTGGTGCAGAGAGGAAAAAATACATAGATGCTTTGAATTACATTAAAAAATTCAGCAGCCTCACTAGAAGCTGATGCTGCATCACTGACCACCAAGTTCAATGACTGAGAACTACATGGGACAAAAAAAAGCTCAAGGGTTTAACTCTCAGATCCGTGTCTGCACTCCTCTGTTCTTTCCTCTCATGTTGGCACCATTATCATAGCCCTGACCGCTCATGTCATCTATCGCAATTCCCGTATCTTCCAGCTTTTTAAGAAGCACATTTGTCATACCAGCTCCTGTAGTATCAATGTCAATAAATTCTAGAAAATGCTGTCTGACAGTCAGCATTGCAGGTTCTGTTGTTGTTACAAAACGCACCATTAAAGTCATTTGTTCCACATGGCTGATGTCAGGTGTGCAGTCCAGAATAACAGAGTAATATGTTGCTGACTTCAGAACTGCCACAATCTTCTGTTTGACTTTTGTTGCCAGTAACTGTATGATCTCATTTTGAATGGTTTTTCCAAGGTAGTGGTGTGTGTACATTTCTTGGGCAGTGACTCTTCTTAGATGCTCCTGGAGTACAGCATCAAACTCAGCCATCAGCTCCACAATTTTAAGGAAGTTTTTCCATTGTTTGGCACATACAGCTGATCTGAAATGCCACGCAGTGCTAGATTTTGGGTAGCAAGCAGTCTCACAATGGCAATGAGCCTTTTCAGAACATTTTGCCAGTAAAGAGACTCTGATGCAATCTTCTCTTGATGCTGATCATCTATGGTGGCCTTTAACCTTAGTCTCATCTCAAGCTCTTTCCACCTATGGAATGCTCTCTGGTGATTTGCTGCCTTATCATGGCATGCCAGATTTCTAGCCAGATTTTTCCAGTCCTTTGTTCCTGTAGAACCCAATGGGGCTGGAACGTTAGACTGGAAGAGTTTGCAACAAAAACTGTATGCAGCATTCTGGGTTTTTGAGTACATAAGCCATGGCCTCTACACTTTGTCACCATTGGGGATTTCACGCCAGTAATGTGTTGGATGGAAACTTCTATTTTCATTGTCTTTGGGGAACATGAAGTTTTTCCACTTGCTGTGGGCCATGCAGTACAAGGAAGTCCCTCAGGCTACTGCTCAAGTGGGCCCACAGTCCTGGATCATCTAGACTTAAGGAACTAAACTCAGCAGCAGCTGTTTCTTGCGCCTCCACCACACTCTTCTCTGATCTACATTTGAGATGGAGATATGGATGCTGCAGTAAAGCTGCCAGGTCACCTGCACACTGACTAACTGGAAGATCAGGCATCTCCTCACCACTCCCATCCTCACTGGGGCCGGAAGGCTCACCGTGAACATGTGTGTCTATGTATCTCAGGAGAGCTGCTTCCTGCTTAGATAGAAAAGCTTCCTTTGATTTCTTTCTTTCTCTGAATGCTGCCCCAGAGGGGGGTGTTTTCTTCTTTCACTCATGACTGCCGTTCTGTGCCAGCTATAATGGCTCTCAGCTCTCAATTGAAGGGTACAAATAAGCAGGCTGGTAGCAGGGCCTGAGTGAGGGAAGATATCAGCGTCTTAAGGGCCTAACTGGCTCCTGCTACTTCAGTTGACTGCCTGTTCTCCTCAAGTGGGTTCAGGGAAGCAGCAGGAAACTGGAAGCTCCCTGAGAAGCTGGTGTTAATCAGTCCAGGCTGGTGGGGGTGCTAGAGAGGTACATAAGAGGCTCCTCCTCCTCTCGCTCCCTGCAGCTCCTGCTGTTTTCTGTTATTCCCTCTGACTTTTTCTCCTGCCTGCTTGCTATGTCTCTTGTGCCCTCCTTCCTCAAGCACAGCACTCCACCATCTCTGTGAATCTAGAGCAGAGAGAATACATATGCACCAGCAGCAGACAATTTTCTACACTCTGGGTCCTAGTGGCGGCCCCCCACAGTCTGGCACCTGAGGCGGCTGCCTCAGTTCGCCTCCTGGTAAGGCCAGCTCTGACTCGAAGTGCCAGAGTGGGGAATCTGCCTTGAGAAGTACAAACACATGCATTATATTGAATGTGTGGGGGTGAGGTGGAGTTTAATAAGAGTGACAGAGGCAATATGGTGTTGACTATCTTTTATTGGAACTGAGAGGAGGAAGTTCTGGGGGAGAGGGATTCAGCAGGCAGTGTCTCATCATTCCAGGCACATGGTTGCGTAGGGCATTGACCTTACATCACAATCATGGATAGCTTAGTGTTGTAGTCTGTTGCAACGTACCCTATCCTCAAGTGAAAGGTTTGGATAATTGATGTATAAATCAGATGTGGCTTTCATTTTAGACAATTTAAAAGTTATTTAAAAGATATTCTGGGAGTGCAAGAGCAGATGTGAATACAATAAAAAATAGTAACAAATAGTGGGCCACCCTCCTCATAGCCTCTATCAGTTTCTAAGAGCTTAACCAGTATCTTCTCCAGGTTGAGTGCATGTTAGCTAGGTCCTTTATCTCTAACAGATACAGGGGGACCAGCAAAAATATTACTTTCCGGCCTTGATGAGAAGGAGATTTACAGTTGACATCATAACCTCAGACTCTCCCCCCAAGCATCTGGCTGCCCCATCCCAGTGGTCCCCATAATCAGAGGAATGACAACTGGACACTGTGGACTTCACAACCAGTGATCAGAGTGCTAAGCTGATCTGAAACCTAATAGTGCTCAAACTCAAATCAAAACTTTCAATCCCAAGAGAGAAGTAGGTGGATTTGGAAAAGTTCATTCACCTGTCTTTACATCAGACTAATGCAGACATAGCAAACACAGGTGGTATTTCAGTTGCCAAAACAATCACACTTCAGTTTGTAACAGTAAATTTGGATGCTTTATCTGTATGTATCTCCCATTGTATCGAAAAGGATAGCAGCTTTCACTCCCAGGATTAAAACACTATGACCAATTATTAAAACAAGTGTTTAACATTGGCATTTCAAATAGCTGATGTGCTTTTTGTAATTGCTTTGCCTATTCAGTGGAATGCTGTCATCACTTAGGCCCGCTGGTGCATAAATTTACTAACATCATGCAAATGCACTATTTGTAATAAAACTGACTAATGAACTTTAAAGGCCAATTATTTGTACATGTCTGCTGGCTTAGGGTAGAGCTAATCATGTATCATTCAGATTTACAGTTATGTGTTTGCGGTAGTGCAATTTTAATCACTCTAATCTATGCTTTGATATGCATCATGGGTTTAGATACTTATGAAAACTGAATACAAGGACAGAAAGCTACCAGATTTACAGACTTTCAATTGTTCTCTGAATATTTGTTTTCTTAATGTAGTTCCCATAAATAAATCCAAACACAACTGGACCAAATTGGCCCAGTATGGAACAGCTGGAGCTTCTTTCTTCTGCATTAGCTTTCCTAGCTCTGCTTCAGTGTGTATGGATCAGTGTGGGAGGAAAAGCCTAATTTACAATCTCGACAATGCAAGGAAAAAGTAGTATAACATACAAGCTTATTAGTATTGGGAGCAAAGAGTGCCTACTGGTTGAAGACACAATTCAGAGCCAGATTCTCCTCTCACACCTCTTTTACACTAGGGAAACTCCACTGGCTTGAATGAAGTCACTACTGATTTACACTGATGAGAGAGCCCCTAGGTCTATCCTTGACTCTGCTAATGACTTTTTAATGACCTTGGGGAAGTTCCTTAACTTTCTTATGCTTCATCTTACCCATTGTAATACTTACTAACATCAGTGGAGGTTGTGAAGCTTATTCTTGCAAAAGCTTAATTATTAAGATCCTTGAATAAGAGGCAAAGTATTAAACAGTGGATGCATGTGTCGCTAGCAGACATGCCCTCACTTTCTAATATTGTTCCCCCAAGTGCATCAAAATGAACAACTGGAAAATATTTTTAAAAAATTAACACCTAGAAGAAAGCTGTCACGTTAGTCCCCTTGCTCACTACTCATTCTATCGCTCTGCCAAAATCAGTTAGCAGTCCCACTCCTGCTAAGGTTGCTGCTGTGAAAGCTTGTCACCTAGTTGATGCTGTATGCAGTGACACTGGAGTCCCCAGAAAAAAAAAATATTTAAAAGAACACTTTGTTAATGTCACTACTGAAAACTCATTAGAAAAATCACTGCTAAGAGTAAATGACTTCTGTCTGTGTACCCCTCTCTCTCATTCCTCAGAGCCTAGTATTGCCATTGGGAATAAGGCAAGTACAAGAATCTGACATGTTGTCATAATAGAAAGACTCAAAGAGCTTTTCAGGTATGAGCTAGGGGAAGTGCTAAACCATTATATATTTTCTGCCTAGCAAAGAATGTTGATTCCAATTTAGGAGGTGGAAAGAAGTGGGAATTAATGCTACAGATTTGTCTAGAGCCCAATCTCCAAGAATAAGCTAGAGAAGAGAACTCAGATGAAAAAATGTAATTGGGCTCTTTGAAAGAGCCCCAGATAAGTGGGGAACCAAACCCCAATAATACACAAATCAAGGGGTGCTTCATTAAATCTGTTTCTCTTATTCCATGGGAATTAGACCATGACAGAGTCTTGCATAGACAATTATGTCTCTCCCTTTCTTGCCACTTCTCTATTTGGGGTCAGCGACTATTTTAGCCTTCTTCCAGAACATGATTTTATGCCAGGCTGTAATGCAGATGGATCTCTTCGAGATCCGCTGATATCCAGTCCATAAACCAAGTCTTCTGGTCTCCCCATTGGTTGTCTTTTGTCCACAGTTCTTGCATGAGCCACCCTACTAATATAAACTCTCCGGTCTCCTCTGGATATGCCCATAAACTTAGCCTAGCCTCCCTAAAATAGTCTTCAGTTGGAGCAATCCACATTAGGCTCCTTACAACCTCATTTTGTTTCCTATCATGATCATTTGACCATCTCAACATCTTTATTTCAATGGTGGAGAGGTTACTGGTTCCCTTTCTTGTGGCTGGCTAAACTGTTCTGTACCTAAAATGGGTCAAATTACAGTTTTATGCACTGTACCTTTTAACTTTATTGGGATCAGGGGTCAGCTCCCACCTTTTGCACCACACAGCCTTAGTGCTAGGCCACGTATATCTCAGGAGGGCACCATCATCAGCAACCATTGATCCTAGATATTTAAGTTTTCACTCTAAGCTCTCTGCCTGTGATATCCTAGGTGGTGAATCCTCCTCCCTCATTTATAGCCTTGCTCTTACCAGTGTTCACTCTAAGCCCAGCCCACTTACAATTGTATTGCCACTGTTCAAAGTTGACTTGCAGGGTCTCACGAACTTCTGTACATATCACTAAATCATCAACTAGCAGCATGTTCCAAGGTGGATCCCTTCATATATTCTTACATATCACATCCATGACAACCACAGACAAAAAGGAGCTCCACGCTGACCCCTGCTGTAGGCTGACATTTACTGGAAATTTTCTACTGCAGCCCCATTTAGTTTTCACTATAGCAACCACACCACTATACCTATCCTGGATAAGATGGGCCATGGGTGGCAGGTTGAGCCCCACTTCAGGGAAGCTATCCCCTGGCTCTGCCCCTTTCACACCCCCACACACAGCTGGAGCCCTGAGCACAACCCCCGGCCGGAGGAGCCTTAGGCTGGCCGAAGCCATGAGCACCCCTCCCCCCCGCCGCCTGGCCGCGCTGTGCCTCCCCAGAACCCAAGCTGCCCCGGGAAAAGCAACTTGTCCAGAAGAAGCTTTTGATATGCCCCATGCAGTTTCCAGGGCAGCTGAGGATGTGATTTGGAGTCCACGGAGATTAAGGATGAACCCAGGAAACCGAATAGCACGTACAGCCTCCTCAGCCGCCCCAGAATCTGCATGGGGCATAATAAAGCAACCCCCCCTCCCCGCCAAACCCCGCAAGCAGGGATCCAGTGGTGGCTCTCTATTCTACCTGCTGTCCATGAGATGGGCATATCCTTCTGTCTAGGGTGACAAGAGAGCAAGTGTGAAAAATCGGGACAGAGTTTGGAGGGTAATAGGCACCCATAGAAGACAAAGCCTCAAATATCAGGACTGTCCCTATAAAATCAGGACATCTGGTCACCCTAGTTCTGTCATATCTCTTCATCGTAAACTCCACCAAATTAGTTCTCTTGGTACGTGACTGCCTTCTCCAAGTCCACAAAGACCATACCCAGTTGCCATCTCTTTTCTCTGAACTTTTCTATGAGGATTTTCAATGCCAGTATGGCTTCAATTATGTCTATGTATGATTTGTTTTGAGGTAGTGTTAGAACACTTCTACTGAGGTGGAACAAACATAACAAGGATGAACAGGAACACTGACTCCAATCCCTCCTTTCAAACGGAACCCCCAGGGCTTACCCAGTGGGTGAACGCTTCAGCCTCCAGCCACATTCCTCTCCCCTTTTATTCAACATCCATACAAAGACATTGGAAGAGATTATACAACATTACAGGTTCAAGTACCAGCAGTACATGGACAGCCAGCCTTGTATTTCTTTACTGTCAAATCATAATAGCAACAAGTTATACTATGCCAGTATGTGGAAGCTCTGAGCAGCAGCATGAGAAACAGCTGATAGAACAGACCCCAGGCAAGATAGAGGCTAGGCTGAATGTCCTTTATTTTGAAGCTCCAAGCAGTTTATATAAATAACAATAATAATTAGAAAGGATTATATTTGTATTAAGATAATGTTCTTAGGCCCCAGTCAGGCTTGGAGCCATCGCATGCTAAGTGGTAAAGAAGCAAAATATTCAGTCTTGTCTTAGATCAGTGGTTTTTAACCTTTTTTCCTTTGTGGAGCCCTAAAAAAATTTCGAATGGAGATGCGGACCTCTATGGAAATCTTAGGCATTGTATGCGGATCTCTGACAGTCCGCAGACCACAGGTTGAAAATCACTGTCTTAGATTATTAAATCTTTGGAGCAAACAAGCAGCCTACAAAAGTAGACGATTATCAAACATATACAGTTTTAACATCCATATAGACAGTTGCTAAGTGTACTGAAGTGCCAATTCTTTTGAGGTTTCCCCATTAGTAATTTTGGAATAGCAATATACCATTCACAGCCTAACCCCTTTACCTTATATATTTACAGCCAAATTCTTATCCCTCATGCAATTCCAGACTTCGAACAAGGGACTCACTATGGTTTGTGGAAATCCTTTCCCCCCCCCCCCCCCCCCCCAAACATACAGGCACTTGATGTTTGCTACTTTAGCCTCTCAGAGGCAGTAATGTGCCAAGACAACACAGCCAGTACTTCCCCTAAGCACTAATGTCACTACTAGTTAACAAGTTAATGGATGCACTAATATTTCCTTCTACCATAAGCCTTCAGTATATGCATCAAAGACATCCATGCTCTCATTCCTATAGGCAGAGCTTAAAGTGAATTAAAATAAATGCCAAGCTTCATGTGCCAACAATTGCTGAACTTAGAGTCAACAATAGTGATGCTTCTGATTATTAATTCAAAAGATAGATTTTAGGTAAAGGTTTTGACGACACATTATCCATCAGAAAACAATACAGATAAATGAATGTACATTAGATTTATTTTTTCTTAACAATAACAAAGAAAAAACCCACCCACTCATCACTTTCTTTTTTGCCCTGGGAGGAACGTTGGTTTATTTTTCTGCTCAGTAGTTTTCTTTGAATGGTTCATTCTACTCAGACTCAAATAAAAGATTTAACAAAAGAAAGAAAAACAACAAACGTTGGTATTGTTATGAAGGCTCCAGAGTGGACATCAGTGAGTACCCTGAAGGTATAAAATGGCCTATTAGTTTTGTGGTTAATAGTTTAGAGCTACAGTTGGGCATAATTAACCTATTTAAGTATGATTTCTTTTTAGGCTCTCCTTTACTTTTTCAGAAAAAAAAATTGTCTCACAGTGTAACAGCATCTTATGTTCCCACAGAAGGAGAGTCCTCTAAGACAGTCATGACCCCATCCATAAGAATGTAGCATAAAAAGATAAGAAGGTCTATACTGGGTCAGACCAAAGGTCCATATAGCCCAGTATCCTGTCTTCCGACAGTGGCCAATGCCAGGTGCCCCAGAGGGAATGAACAGAACAGGTAATCATCAAGTGATCCATCCCCTGTCACTCATTCCCAGCTTCTGGCAAACAGAGGGTAGGGACACCATCCCTGCCCGTCCTGTCTAATAGCCATTGATGGACCTATCCTCCATTAATTCATCTAGTTCTTTTTTTAACACTGTTATAGTCTTGGTCTTCACAACATCTTCTGGCAAAGTTTCACAGGTGGACTGTGTGTTGTGTGAAGAAATACTTCCTTTTGTTTATTTTAAACCTGCTGCCAATTAATTTCTTTTGGGAATCTCTAGTTCTTGTGTTATGAAAAGGAATAAATAATGCTTCCTTACTTTCTCCACACCAGTCATGATTTTATAGACCTCAATCATATTTCCCCCCTCCGTTGTCTGTTTTCCAAGCTGAAAAGTCCCAGTCTTATTAATCTCGCCTCATATGGCAGCCGCTCCATATCCCTAATCATTTTTGTTGCCCTTTTCTGAACCTTTTCCAATATATCTTTTTTTGAGATGGGGCGTCCACATCTGCATGCAGTATTCAAGATGTGGGCTACCATGGATTCATATAGAGGCAATATGATCTTTTCTGTCTTATTATCTATCCCTTTCCTAATAATTCCCAACATTCTGTTCGCTTTTTTGACTACGGCTGCACATTGAGTGGATATTTTCAGAGAACTATCCACAGTGACTCCAAGATCTCTCTCTTGAGTGGTAACAGCTAATTTAGACCACATCATTTTATATGTATAGTTAAGATTGTGTTTCCAATGTGCATTTCTTTGCATTTATCAACACTGAATTTCATCTGCCAGTTTGTTGCCCAGTCACCTAGTTTTGAGAGATCCTTTTGTAGCTCTTTGCCATCTGTCTGGGATTTAACTATGTTGAGTAGTTTTGTATCACCTGCGAATTTTGCCACCTGACTGGTTACCCCTTTTTTCCAGATCATTTATGAATATGTTGAATAGGACTGGTCCCAGGACATACCGGTGGGGGGAACACCACTATTTACCTCTCTCCAGTCTAAAAATGGAACATTTATTCCTACCCTTTGTTTCCTATCTTTTAACCAGTTACTGATCCACGAGAGGACCTTCCCTCTTATCCCATGACAGCTTACTTTGCTTAAGAGACTTTGGTGAGGGACCTTGCCAAAGGCTTTCTGGAAATCTAAGAACACTATATCCACTGGATCTCCCTTGTCCACATGCTTGTTGACCCCCTCAAAGAATTCTAACAGATTGGTGAGGCGTGATTTCCCTTTACAAAAACCATGTTGACTCTTCCCCCAACAAATTATGTTCATGTATGTGTCGGACAATTTTGTTCTTGACTATAGTTTCAACCAGTTTGCCCAGTACTGAAATCAGGCTTACCAGCCTGTAATTGCCGGGATCATATCTGGAGCCCTTTTTAAAATTGGCGTCACATTAGCTATCCTCCAGTCATTTGGTACAGAAGCTGATTTAAACGATACGTTACAGACTACAGTTAGTAGTCCTGCAATTTCACATTTGAGTTCCTTCAGAACTCTTGGGTGAATGCCATCTGGTCCTGGTGACTTAGTACTGTTTAGTTTATCAATTTGTTCCAAAACCTCCTCTAATGACACCTCAATCTGGGACAGTTCCTCAGCTTTGTCACCTAAAAAGAATGCCTCAGGTTTGGGAACCTCCCTCACATCCTCAGCCGTGAAGACCGATACAAAGAATTATTTTAGTTTCTCTGCAATGGCCTTATCGTCCTTGAGTGCTCCTTTATCATCTCGATCGTCCAGTGCCCCCGCTACCCCCCAGTTGTTTAGCAGGCTTCCTGCTTCTGATATACTTTAAAAAATGTTGCTGTTACGTTTTGAGTCTTTGGCTAGCTGTTTTTCAAATTCTTTTTTGGCCTTCCTAATTATATGTTTACACTTTGTTTACTGGAGTTTATGCTCCTTTCTATTTTCCTCACTAGGATATAACTTCCACTTTTTAAAGGATGCCTTTTTGCCTCTCCCTGCTTATTTTACTTTGTTGTGTAGCCAGGGTGGCACTTTTTTGGTTCTCTTACTATGTTTTTTAATTTAGGGTATACATTTAAATTGAGCCTCTATTATGGTGTCTTTCCATGCAGCTTGCAGGGATTTCGCTTTTTGCGCTGTACCTTCTAATTTCTGTTTCATTAACTTCCTCATTTTTGTGTAGTCCCCTGTTCTGAAATGAAATGCTACAGTGTTGGGCTTCTGTGCTGTTTTCCCCGCAACAGGGATGTTAAATTTAATTATATTATGGTGACTATTACCAAATGGTCCAGCTAGCAGCCTTCCAATCTCTCTCCTGCCTAAGGATTTTTCTTGCATTTCTGTACTCAAACTCTGGCAAAACCAAAAATATACACCTTTCCCATTGAAGAGTTTAGAACAGCCTTTGTTTGCAGAGCTCCATAGCTGAACTGTATTTAGATAGAGTGATGAGTATGTTGTAAGAACCGATATAGAATAGAAGAGATCAAGCACCTGGAAAATTTGTAAGGTACAAAGAGGCTGAAGAGGGACTTCTGCCCCCTTGATATAGTGTTTACAGTTAAGCACATATTGAAACACTAGTTAGATTAGGCCTAAAGGTCTCATAGAAGGCCCATTAAGAAGTGTAGGGAAGACTCCCTTTAACTTCAATGGGTTTTAGAGCAAGGGTTTAAGAGATAGATCTATAGGAGCTGTTCTAAAGAAGCACAGCATTTGAAGAAGGGTTTCTGTGCACTCTATAAAATACCTGCTAGCAATGCTCTCAGTATATATCTTAGGAGTGGAGCAGCAGCAGAATGGCTCTCTTGTAGAACTCTTAGGGTACGTCTATATTTACCTCCGGGTTTGGCGGTAAGCAATCGATCTTCTGGGATCGATTTATCGCGTCTTGTCTAGACGCGATAAATCGATCCCGGAAGTGCTCGCCGTCGACACCAGTACTCCTGCTCCGCGAGAGGAGTACGTGCAGTCGATGGGGGAGCCTGCCTGCTGCGTGTGGACCCACGGTAAGTACCTTGTAGTTCGAACTAAGATACTTCGACTTCAGCTACGTTATTCACATAGCTGAAGTTGCGTATCTTAGTTCGAACTGGGGGGTTAGTGTGGACCAGCCCTTAAAGTTCCTGGCAAAGCGCATACCAGTGCTGTCTAGCCAAATAGTCAGACTTTGGTGTTTACACACGCTGGAGCTGATTTTTTGCAAGTCAGCAGAACTCCAGAGTATTGGAGAATTAGATACCTTTGTACATATTTATTTTTTAAAGATAGCAAGAAGAAAACCTTAGGAAGTTCCACACAAAACACTGCTTTAAGAATTAAGAAAACATTAAGGTTACATAGCTAAGTAGTCAGAAATCAGGAAAATCCAAGGAGTTAAGTTTGCATAGAATATATCTTGGGCCATATCCTCACCTGGCGTAAATTGCACAGCTCCACTGAAGTCGATCAATGGAACTATGCCAATTATACCAGCTGAGGATCTGGTCCAACATTGTTTACACACACACGGGTGCACACTTCTTACCTCTCATCGCAGCCATTAGTAAAGCCAGTTCCAAGAATTGATATCTGGGTCATTTATACCATCAAGGAGAAAGAGGTTAGGATATTGATGCTTCACACAACATTGACAATTTAGGGATATGGAGTGGGTGGGAAGCTTATTTCTCTCCTCTACCTTTTAATTTAAATTACAGCTAGCAACTGACCCAGGAGGTTTGTTTTGGTTTCCCCACTCTCCCAGATGAGACATTAGAAGTTAAACTGGAAATTTATATATAGTATTGGAAGTTCTACAATACAATGCCTCTAGTGAACAAAGCCTATTCCGAACATAACTTTTTGGTTCTGGCAAATTCAATATCTTCAGAGGAATATTATCAAAGAGACACCAAATTGTAGGGTGAGTCAATTAAAAGAAAGAAAGCTGGTAATAAGATCCTAAAATATCAAATATGAGGAAATTAAAATATTTAGCCTTTATATGGAGGCAACCTAAGCATATTGCCTCCCCTCTGCCAGCTGTAAGGATCTTGCAGGTCAAGTTAGAAGAGTCTTCCAGTGATGCAGAGTCTTGGTATTTTCTTAATATAATTTGTTTAATTGC
Source organism: Terrapene triunguis (assembly GCF_002925995.2). NCBI lineage: Eukaryota > Metazoa > Chordata > Testudines > Emydidae > Terrapene > Terrapene triunguis. The sequence goes on from NW_020664393.1 coordinate 58,990,920, forward strand.
ATATAAACAAGAGTGTTTGAACAGAGGTGGTAGCAAAGAGCACTCAGGCAAATCTCTTTCTGAAATCTCCATCCAAAAACACTAATGACCAATTCCCAGGCAGTAACTCTGTCCCATGAATTGACTCTACTTAGAGAGTTAGGGCAGAGAACAATCTCTTCACTGTTTGCTCCAACTCCGCAAAGAATCTTTCATCTTACAAAACTGATAACACTACAGCATTTCTTCAAAGTGTGCATACGGCACACACACTAAGAAAAACAGCTAGTAAGAATATGTGTAACAGAGCCACCTGGTCATTCATAGAATCATAGAATATCAGGGTTGGAAGGTACCTCAGGAGGTCATCTAGTCCAACCCCCTGCTCAAAGCAGGACCAATTCCCAACTAAATGATTCCAGCCAGGGCTTTGTCAAGCCTGACCTTCAAAATCTCTAAGGAAGGAGATTCCACCACCTCCCTAGGTAACCCATTCCAGGGCTTCACCACCCTCCTAGTGAAAAAGTTTTTCCTTATATCCAACCTAGACCTCCCCCACTGCAACTTGAGACCATTACTCCTTGTTCTGTCATCTGGTACCACTGAGAACAGTCTAGATCCATCCTCTTTGGAACC
>NW_020664393.1:58991544-59016544 GCF_002925995.2 Terrapene triunguis
TGTGTGTGTGTGTGTGTGTGTGTGTGTGTGTGTGTGTGTGTGTGTGTGTCTCTCTCTCTTAATCCCTTCCCCCACGTGCTTACCCTGGTCCTACTGCTGCCAGACCTCAATTGTATTACTGAAGTCTAGCATAAAACCCCATTGGTTACCCTTTTTCTCTCTAACACCCCTCACATTTTACATTTACACCACTGTGACACATTTTTACCTAAAGGTGTTGGTTGTTTAACACATTTTACCCATAACTGTTAGTTGGTTATATGCTGCTGTAACACACTCTTTACATAGAAATTGTTAGCTACCTGTTACATTTATACTTCAGTGTTAATTGGTTACCAACTATATTGTACGCACTGTATTGTGCCCCACCATTGAAACCCCCTATCCTATTTACTAAAAGAAACCCCTCCCCAATTGTCTACCTTAACAAACCCCATACCCCTCACTATTGAATTTTCCCTGTTTTTGCATTTTCTTAATAAAGTTTATTTTGCACCCCACCAGTGCAGTAGTTGTCCCCCAAGATCCCCTACCTGCTGGCAGGGTCACTGCCTACTGTATTTTTCACTCCACGCATCTGATGAAGTGGGTTTTAGCCCACGAAAGCTTATGCCCAAATAAATTTGTTAGTCTCTAAGGTGCCACAAGGACTCCTCATTGTTTTTGAGGATACAGACTAACACGGCTACCACTCTGAAACCCGTCAGTATGGTTAGATAGTGGTAAGATACAAGAGGTAATTTGAGTCAAACAACTATCCTTTAGGTGAAGGCTCCTATCATGTGACAGGATTTCATTGCATTGCTGCAGTCTGAAACTGGAGGTGGGAGAGACTTTAAATGGTCAATAAATATCTGGAATTCATCAACACAAAAATAGCACAAAATACTATTTACAGAGTTTGAGACAGATCCTCGTTATATTTAGGATAGAATATTTTTAGTCTGCTGTTTTAATTCAAGTTCTAGATATTACACATGTGCAATGAAACTCTATGCAACCCCGCAAAAAGGACTGCAACAAAATAATCAGTTGCTAATGTAGGTAATGTAAGGAAGCAGGATTCAGCTGGCCAAACTTCTCAGTTTCACTGGTGTTACTCTGTGTATAGCCTGGATTTACACTGGCATAATAGAGCAGAGTTTGGCTCAGTACGTTGGAAAGTGTTTTGAGATGTACTCTTGAGACAGGATGTACCTAGTAAGACAGATTTCTGGTACAGGTTTACTGTATTAGAAATGAAAACACTAAACCCTGAACCTCCATCTGATCTACACAGCCTAACCCTTATACTTGTACAGAGCCCCAGTGACTTCATTTAGACTTGGTGCATGTGCAAAGATTGGTCTCTGCAGAACAGATTACAGGATCAAGGCCAACATATAGATGCATTGTCTACAGTTACATCAAAATTATTTAATAAAACAAATGGTTTAATTTAGACCTTCAGTTAAATATTTTCCTAGTCTGTAAAGTGTTCTGCCTTATAAAAGAATATGAAATTGTGCATTTGTTAGTAATAATAATGTGCAAACACAGTACCTGGCTGGATACTGTACTGCTGACTGACAATACCGATACTTGAAATTTTATACCACAATGAAACTAATTTCTCTGGATTAGTTCCATGTTCTAGCTGCTTATTCCTAGGCTGTTAGTTGTGGACCATGTCTCCAGCCCTATGTAAAGATGTTTCATTTTAGTAGACTCTGTAGTACTTGTAATCAAGCTTCCATTCCTTCCTGTTTTTAAGAAAGTAATTTGATGCAGCTGTGCTGTTGGCTCAACACAGTGATGTAAATTTGAGCTTGCCTGGTTACTTTGGCCCCTAGCTATACGTGAGCTGCACTTTGCATTCCCAGACCAATGTTGGCCTTTATGTAAGTACTTTTCATGAAGGCTCAGTTACTAGGCTTTTTCAAAACACATCCCCCTAAATTTCCTGTTACAGTCCCCCATGCTGCACCCCAAAGCTTGCCCCTCTTAACCCCTTCCAGAATTAATACTGGGAGTTTGGTATGGACGAAAAATCCCAAAATGATGGCTAAGCAACATCTGTGAAGGTTAAATAATTCTGTTAATTCAATTCTGTGCACTATATATGCAAGATATACTGAACACAGCATATATAAAATTAGTTCAGATTCAGGTCATTAATATATTTAGTTTTCCACCAAATATTTTTATAGAAACACTCTGTCACATCACTGCATTTATATGTCTGTCTGCATTCCTATCCAAAGTACAGATTCACTTTTGGCTCAGTACCACTTCCACTGACTTCAGACATATATCCATTGATAGTTATCAATTCCCCTCCCCCACACACACTTCCCTCCAACACACACCTTTCAGGATCCATGGGTCTTACACATGCCTATCACAACAACATGTGGTATACCTCATCCAGTGCACAAAATACCCTAACAGCAACTATGTGAGTGAAACCAGACAGACAATCACTATGTTCACAAACGAACTCATACAGGAAAAAGACAAAACCACCACATCAGATGTGAGTGAACACTTTTCACACAGCAAACACCATAGCTGACCTATCAGTCCTCATCCTCAAAGGAAACCTGCACAACAACAAGACTTTCAAAAGACAAGCCTGGGAGCTTAAATTCATAACTCTGGTAGACACTAAAAATCATGTACTGAATAGACACACTGGATTTATGGCTCATTACAACAATCTGCAACCCATTTACAACCCCAACCCCCCAGCTGTTTCACTTCCTCCCCACTTCCTTTCCTCCTTATGACTGGACCAGGTGTTAATGGGCCACTTCACCTGGAATGGTCCCTTGAAATGTGTTAACTACTTATGCTAAACAAGTATTTAGCTGTGACATTCTGAGTAAGTCTCCCAGACTGAGACCTGAAGAAGAGTTCTGTGTAAGCTCAAAAGCTTGTCTCTCTCACCAACAGAAGTAGGTCCAATAAAAGATATTAGCTCACCCACCTTGTATCTCTAATATCCTGGACCCAACACTGCTACACCACCACTACATTCAGGACACATACAGTTGAAAATACAAGCACCTTGTTGCACAGGTTTGCAAGAGAGACTCCAGCCTGAGAATCTCCCAAGGTGCTTGGGGCTGAGTGTCCTAGTTGTGTCTAGCCAACAAGTTCCAAATTAAGGAATTTATACAGGCTACTGCCAATTTATTGCAAGCCAGCAGAGCTTCCAACTCCTGGACTGTGAAGCGCCGTTCTATGTTCTTTCCCCTGCTCCCTCCTCCAACCGTCTCTCTTTGAAAAAAAAAGCCATTTTGGAATTTGTACAAGATGTTGTGCAGTATAGTTTGTGCCTTCCAAACTACCCCACTGCTTTGACAGCCTCGCCAGCTAGTATGCTGTGCTACCATTGGTTCCCCCACAGTGGTTAGCATTCCTTCCCCCTGCTTGGGTGGGTGGGGAGAATGTTTTCATGGTACAAGAACGCGTGTTGTTCTGAGCAATATGAACCACACTGGCACTTTGCTGCAGAATTCAGGCTTCCTTCACTTGGAGCCATCCCATGTCAAGCCGTTTCTCCCATCAGCCAATCATGCTTCTTCCAGCCATTTTCCAGCTGAGCTGAAAATGCACTATGGGACTACTCCAGCACCCAATGAAGTCACAGAGTCTTCCGTTGACTTCAAATGGGAGCAGCCCTACAGGGCTAAGGGGAAGAGAAAAATACCATGCCCACTAGCAGCTGCTCCTTTTAACGCAGCCCTCTGACCCTGTGCACTACATAGCAAATTGAAGTATCTGGCCCAATGAGTTTAACATTTGCAGTACTATTTTTTCCTCTAAACATTATCTGGCAGTCTCATATTCAAAATAATTATACCTTGTAAATACTTCATTTGAAGTTTCAATGACTTTCTTTCATGAACTTTTGCTAATTATTGTACTTCAAGTGACAAATTAAATGCCATTTGATGCAATTATTCCAAAATGATCAAAAAAAAATTATACAGGTACATCAATTAATATAATTAAGTCAAAAGCTATTTTTCACAGCTGATTCAGCATTTCCACTGTAATCTAAAGAACATTCAGGGATTGAAAGCAAGCATAAAAATTTGAACAAATCTGAAACAAACCTCTGCAAGGAAGGAATTCTTAAAAAAAAAAATTGCAAACAAAAGTTGATTCTTTTTGAATGATACTGAATAGTTTCTCAGATGATTTTATTTTTTTGCTTTTAATTAACTCGAACACATCTTTTTTCAAAGCGCTGTAGGGAAAGTCATATGTGCTACCACTCCTTTCTTGGATCATGTTAAATGAATAGGGGGTTTTGTGGTTTTTTTTTTTTTTTAAAAAAAAGCAGGCGTTGTGGGAGTGCCAGGGAGCTGAGCCAACAGTATGCCAAATACAAAGTACTTATTTTAAAAGGTCACCAGGATACCAAAACTTTCTGATTTAGTACTATTTATTTTAAAGTGGATCCCATTTGTCTAAGTGGAGTCCCCCTCACAGCCGCTACCCCACAACAGTTCTAGATCCCTAGAGGCTGCTCCCTACTCCAAGCTGAAATTCCCTGGGGCTCCTCTCCATTAAGCCAATGTAAAATTGTTGCAACACCACTGAAATCAATGGAGTTTCACTGGTGCAGCAGAACTGAGAAACAAGTCCCCCCTCTCAATGGCAGACCAGGCCACTCTTTTCCAAGAGGCAGTCTGTATATCTGCCTACTGATTACAGCCCGGGGCCCTGATTATTACATGTTCACTGGAGTTCACCAAAGTATGTTTTGCCCGCTGTCATTTTAATCAAAGGATTACTGGGTAACAAAAATAATAAAATACACCTATTTTAACCTAAAATAAACCTGACTTTTTAAAAACTTCTCTCTGCATTTGTAAGATTTCTGACACTATAATACTAAAGCTAGTATATAAAAATTTACCCAGGGCTTTCAGAAGAAGTACTGTGTATTATCAAGGTATTAAGTGGAAAGACCATGAGCCAGAATTTAGAGATCATGAAAGGTGCTGAATTTACAGCACTGGGAACAGGGATTTATTTATTTGTCCACAGATTAGATACAGTAACTGTATATTTGTTTTCTCTATGTGTGTTTCTTTAAGCTTAACTAAATATCTAAACAAAAAGTATAGGTCTTTGTGTATGAAAACCCCATTCTCTTCCTTAAAGCAAGACTTAAAACATTTGACCACAGCTCAAGGCCCAAATACAGGATGTAGGTGCTCAGATACTAAAGCAATGGCACCTATATAAAGACCCAGATAGACGAGAGAGTCAAGATGGGGGAGGTAATCTCTTTTATCAGACCAACTTCGATCAGTGAAAGACAATCTTTTGAGCTAGAGAGAAGAAAAGCTCTGTATAGCTCAAAAGCTTGTCTCTTTCACTGACAGAAGTTGGTCCGCTAAAAGATATTACCTCCCCCATCTTGTCTTTCTAATATCCTGGGACCAACATACCTAGAACACTGCAAACAGATAGATAAACACACACAGTGGTAAAATGAATTATTTAGAAAACAAGCAGTGCAAGAATCTGTGAAAGACCAGCGATTAAATACTGTAGCATAAACATTGATAATCAGTTTCATGATTCCACATTTGTGATATGAATAAACTACAGTAATAAAAAGGTTACAAAAAGGTAAGTAAACTAAAACATGTGCATGGCAGAGATCTCTCATTCTAGTTCTAAAGGCACTATTTGTGCTTAAGGCATAGTCAATTTTTAACCTTCCAGACAAGTTAGTTGTACTTAAAATAGGTTGAATATGTATGTGAAGGGGGAAAGGGGGAGTTTCCCCTCAAAATAATCCATTCAACAAGTAATGGCAAAACTTGGTGAATAGATTCTTTGACCAGCTTAAGTGTGCACATGGGTTCCAATCCTTTTTTGCAGTCTAAGAGCTCTGCTCATTTTATTAAAAATAATCATAAAAATTACTTTGACCAACAGAGACAACTGACTGGAGATTAAATCAGGTCAGAATATTTGCTGAAAGAGATTGCATTGCTCAGAAGCAAGAGATCTTGATATGTAAATTAGCATGATTAACACCTAAATGACATAAGATAAAGGCCTTATAATTGGCCTCTTGAGATTAATAGGCTGTTCAGCTAGCCCTCAGCCACTTATTTCTCCTAATGAAATGTCAATGTCTGTAGAGTAAACAAACTTCCAAAAGCAACAGACCTAAGAAGGCTGAAATGAATTCCATAACATAAGAGTTTGATCATTAAAAACTGCAAAGCACTAAGGGACAGATTTTTAAAGCCATTTAAGTACCTAGGGATGCAGATCTGAAAATCTCCCTGGGTGCCAAAAAGTCTAGGTGCCCAGAGAACTATAAAAATCTGGCCCTAGCTCTGTAGGAACTCACTTAACTATTTAGAGCAGACTTTTAGGATTGTCTGAATTTAGGTCCTAATCCTAAATTGGGTCTATCATTCCTATGCAGTGACAATAACAAAATCATTAACAATGAAACATTGGCTTTCGTGATATTGCATTCATTACTTGAGACTCCACAGAGACTTGAAATGCTGCTGTATTTATAATGAAATGTCTTAATTATCATGCCCATCATTTCAGTTCCAGCTGTCACTCCACTGCAAATGCGGTGACTGGAATGAATATATAAATGTGGGTGTGTTGTCAATTCAAAAACAAAAGCAACCCCATTATACCAAATTGTATGGCTTGTCAAACAATCAAAGATGGCTCAACTTTGAAACAGGGAAGTTGAAAATCTGGCTCATTACTTTGCTAAATGAATGAGGAGTCCTTGTGGCACCTTAGAGACTAAGGGTAGCGATCGATTTATCGGGGATCGATATATCGCGATATATCGATCCCCGAACGCGCTCCTCGTCGACTCCAGAACTCCACCGGAGCGAGCGGCGGTAGCGGTGTCGACGGGGGAGCTGCGGCCGTTGATCCCGCGCCGTGAGGACGGGAGTTAAGTCGGAATAAGATACGCAACTTCAGCTACGGGAATACCATAAGCAATCGATCTTCTGGGATCGATCCCAGAAGTGCTCGCCATCAACGCCGGTACTCCAGCGTGGCGAGAGGAGTACGCGGCATCGACGGGGGAGCCTGCCTGCCGCGTCTGGACCCGCGGTAAGTTCGAACTAAGGTACTTCAAATTCAGCTACGTTATTAACGTAGCTGAATTTGCGTACCTTAGTTCGAAGTGGGGGGTTAGTGTGGACCAGGCCTCACATCGACACCCCCCCTAGTGTAGACTTCTGGTGTATAACCCAGAAGTGGTTTATAACCCACAAAAGCTTATGCCCAAATGAAATTTGTTAGTCTCTAAGGTTCCTCATTGTTTTTGCTGATACAGACTAACATGGCTGCCCCTCTGAAACCTTTGCTAAATTAGGCACTCAGGCATTTAAGTACCTGTGAGGATCTGGGCCTATGAGAGTTAGGCATTTAAATGCTTTTAAGATTCTGGGCCTCAGCAATTATATAGGGACAAACAATATAAAGACCTAGATTAAAAATAAATAATAATAAAAAAAAACCACACAAAAATTCACTAATACAAAAGGTTAAAATGATAGAAGTTGCATCATGACATTCACGGAAGAGGCAATTTGGCACTTTGGGGAGCAGTTTAAACAGTTTCTCTATTTACCTCCCACCCACAGTGTGCCTTATCTTTATTACCCTCAGTTTGAACCTCTCACCGATTTAAAATATATTGGTGGATTGCTTGAGGTATTCAAGTGATGATGTCCCAGCTATGCATCACTGAAAGCTGCTACACAGCTGTGACATCAGAAATACCCAGCCAGCCAATCAAAATGCAGTTTTGGACAACCATTGCCCTGTTCTCTTTTGGGCTTGTCTTCTTCCCTAAGAAAGGCAATCAAATTTAGGTCAAGCTTAGCTACAACATATTAGCCAAGCCACTTACATTATGGGTCCCTTTAAATTGCTGTGGCAGGGTAAAGGGCCCTTAAAGTAGATATAACCTGCCCATGTGGCATAAAGGGACCTTGATATATTAAAAAAAAAAAAAAGTCAGTCCTCAGGTACTCTAATCTTTAAGATGTGAGGTAGCCATGAAGGTGCTGCCATATTTGCCTACCTAAATAATGGGGGAAGTTAGCTACAGAGGTGACCAGAACTGGCCAGGATTTCTAGTACTGCAAGTTCATCTTTATGGATGTTTTTAAACACCACACAGATCTTTTGCCTCGTGCTGTTCAGGGCCCAAAGTCTAGCAGCGAGAACTAAGTTAGCAGCCAGGGATTCCAAGCGTCCTAGTTCTAGTACTACTTCTTCATCTAACTGGCTATAGTGATATTTTGTAGTTCCATATTACTTTCAAAACATTGTTTAGACAGACCTAGAAGCATTCCTATTATCCCCCAATTTAAGGTAGGTTAACTGAAGCACAGACGATTTAAGTGACTTGCACAAGGTCAAACAGAAAGTCATTGTCAGGAGCATGAAACCCTAGTGTAATATTCTGTACCTCGTGGGAACACCCTACACCCCCATGTTAATCCTTGTAATATGATTGGGTGGTATCTAATGAAAAGTTTGTCATGTCGGGTGTCTTCGGAAGGCTCATGATGTATTAAGCATTGTTATAGGTTGTAATTTCATGTATATAGTTCTGAGGCTGAAAAGGTATCCTCATGGCTTAAAGCAAACCCAGGCAAAAACTGTCCAAGAGCAGAGGGGCAGTTCACACCTCATCAGGGCATATATAGGACAAACCCAGCCCAGCCTCACAGAAACAAAGTACACTGGCCTAGGCAGCAACAAAAGGACCTGTTGGACTCTCGAGTGAGCCACCCCCATTCCCTTAGGGACTACAATGAGGTAATGCTCACCTGACCCTGAAGTGGGGGGGAGGGGGGGGTAAAGCCAAGAGGGAAGAAAGAACATGATAAAAGAGAAGAGGTTTGCCATGCTCTTCCTCTCTCTTCCACCTCCATCTACAGACATCACCAAGCGACTGAAGCACTGATCAAAGGAGAGAGCCTGGCTGAAGGGCAACCAGCCAGCCTGTGATAAGAAGCATCTAAGTTTGTAAGGGCACTGAAAGTGTTAAGATCAGCTTAGAATACGTTTTGCTTTTATTTCATTTGACCAAATCTGACTTGTTATGCTTTGACATGTAATCACTTAAAATCTATCTTTGTAGTTAATACATCTGTTTGTTTATTCTACCTGAAGCAGTGCATTTGGTTTGAAGTGTGTCAGAACTCCCCTTGGAATAACAAGCCTGGTACGTATCAATTTCTTTTTTAAATTGACGAACTCATAAGCTTGCAACATCCAGTGGGCATAACTGGACACTGCAAGGCAGAGGTTCCTAGCGCTGTGTCTGGGACCAGAGATATTGGCTAGTGTCATTTGGTTGCACAATTCAAGGAGCAGTTCACATGGCACAGGCTGTGTGTGAACAGCCCAGGAATGGGGGTTCTCACAGCAGAGCAGGGCAGGGCTGGGTCCCAGAGTCAAGGATTGGAGTGACCTAGCAGATCACCGGTCCAGATAACACTAGGGGAATGTCACACAGTAACTCCCAAGCAAAATTCTGGGCCAAGTTCTGCTCAGCTACACCCACACTGACAGAATCAAGCACCAGGAAATACATTTCAGAAATAAAAAAGTTATTCAACTAATATTGCCGGCTTGTGTCAAAGTTTGACAAATGGCAATAACACTGCAAAATACTACTTATTAAATACATTACTCAAAAATGCAGAACGTGTCAAATATTTCATGAGGGCACTCTACCAGCTATACAACTGTGTAACTGAAGAAAATTTAGCCCATTCTTTTTCAACTACCCTCTTGATAAAATCCATACAAAAATAGATTAATGAAAAGTTAAGGCTGCATAACTAAGAACTCAAAACTCAGGAAACTCCACATTTGAAGTTTGAAGGTACAAATGTAATTCTCTCTCTGGGGTTACACTGGGGCACACCTAATATCTCTGTAGAAAGTTTCTACTAGTTCCAGTGATTCTCTTGCATATGTATGGAAAATCTGGGGGCGGGGGGGGAGGTAAGGTCTGTTAAAATGGAAGAGCTTTTTTCCAAATAAGTACACTGATCCATAGAGTCTGATTATGTGACCACAAGATTATATCAAATTTTTATGACTCTTGCACTGAAAGTTAGGATGCCTATCCTATAACTGGGTTCTGATGGGTGGATTCTGGTACTTTGTTGGAGCTCTGTTGAAGTAAGACTTCTCATGGGCACAAGTATTTATCTGCAAGATCTAATTGCTGGATCAAGGCCTAGCTCTGCACTTGCACTTAACTATGTTTTGAGCACCTGGGAAGTCCAAGAACTCTACAGTCTTAAATCTCACCAACAAGCATATGAAACAAGTTTGAAGGGTTTTGTATTTCTGTAACTAAAAAAAAAAAAAAAAAAAAAGACTCAATGTTGTATATTATGACGAAAATATATACAGATGAAAAATTAAATTCACTCCTAGGCATGCCAAGTATCATTTTGTAGTGATTATTTTTTATGATGGAGGTATAAGCAGGAGCATAATAGAAATTCTGATGGACTATTAGCTGCAGCAGTGCTAGTGATTACTTCACAACATGTAAGTGGTAGTAACAGTAGCTTTTCATTGGGCCTATTTTAAAACTTTAATTATTTTTTCTTCTTGAAAGTAAATAATAAAGCAATTGTGTGAAAAGCAGAACTGAAGTATTTAATACTAGCAAATTTCATATTGTAAATTCAATAGCTGTGAAAGGCCCAGCCTGTTTATAGACAGACAAAAGCTGAAAAAAGTTTTACATTTCACATTTTTGTAAGTGTGAAGTCATTAGCTCCTGTCAACCTTAATTACATTTTACTAGAGTTTCGCTGAAGTATTCTGATTTCTTCTACTGTTCTACATACCACTGGATTAATCAGATATGGATCTGAATATAACTGAACACAAATTTCCTCAGAGTATAGGAAATCATTTACCATTTTACCTTAATAGCTTACTGCCACAATTCACCAGCCCAGAGGCTTGCAAAATTTTTCACTAGCAAACATGTACCTTTTCACTAACCACATATTCAGACAAATATTCTCTTGTTCAGTAGCAATGCCAGGAAACTCTCAGCTGTTTTCTTCCTTCTAGTTAATGAAGAGATTGTGTGGGCATTTGTTCTGTAACATGTTGCAATGACAACTGCTTGCTTATCCTTATGTCTGGCTCTGCATTGGTCCTTTGAGTTTGTGTTCCATAGTCACATGTATACAGTGAGTTTAAATCCTTTTTTTGGTTTTAAAAGCAACCAAAACAGTCACCGCACTAAGGATGGGTACAAGGAGCAGTAACAAAATGGACAGAAGTTCAATACAGCAAAGCCTGTCCTGAGGCTTTGAATTCATAGTATGCAAGCATGTGCTGAAATCCTATTGAAAACCAGGCTCTCAAGGTCCAGGGGGACTTCAAAAACACATGCTTAAGTACTTTTCTGGATTGGGACCTAAGTGAGCATACATAGGACTGATTTAGCAACTGATTTTTAATCAGTGTGATCTTCTAGTAAAGGGGGAGCAGAACTGTATTCAGTGGGCCTAATACTTAGTTGGTACAAACTGATGCGGCTCAATGGCACAGCTCCAGTTGACCCCATCTGTTTTAAGTGGCCTTCTCAAACAAAGTTATGGAATGGAGTAGTCTATTCCATAGGTTTGCCTATATTTGAACTTTGTGGATATTAGCAATGCATATCTGGAAGTTGATTTGTGTAATGTCCTGGATATATTCTCTTCAGATTTGAGATCAGGGATTTGGAAGCCTCAAACAAGACAGCCTCTTAGATTCCATCCCAAATTTTCCACTGAGTATATTGGGAATGAGAGTTGAGTCAGTGCTGTGCAAGTACTCAAATTGCAGACATGATCAATGAATCTCAGTTATGAGAGTAAAAGCACAGCGCTTTGCAACTTTGAATGCAACTATTTTGTTATTTGATTTATAATTTTCAGGTTTCTTCTACCTGTAACTGGTCAAGTGGCTGCACCCCATCTTGTTGGGCTTAGATTTGGCCATGGTGGTCCATGAAATTGTGACCTCCAGGCCTGAATCCTGGGTGTAGAAAAACAACAACAACAACATCTCCCACTTGAAAGACACTGGAGGATCAAAACATCACTTCTTTACTCAGTAATACAAGCAGCCAAGAGCACATCACCCCACTGTTCTCATTTTACATTGGTTTCCTGTTGAATATTGGGTCAGATTCATCTTCAAAGTTTTCCATGGGACTAGCCCAAGTTACCCAAGGGACTACCTCATCATATAGGATCAGGAGACCTACCATGACAGAGATGGTTGGAAAATTAAATTAACCCCTCCCCCCACCACACACACACACACGTTTTTACCTTCCCCCCACCCTTCATTTTCCAGCACCTACATTCAATTGAAGCCATCCGCCATAAGAACGAAATGCACATGTGCAGAAGGCAGAACTTTCTCAGTAACTGGTCCATGACTATGGAATTTGATTCTGGAAGATAACGGAAGGATGACAAGCATCAACCCCTGTCAGAATGAAACCTTCCAGACTTATTGTGTGCATGGGAGTTCATTAATCCTATGTTCATCAGCCACCAAACAGGCATGGGGTACCAATAATAGGTTTCTAAGGAAGGGCTATATTTTTTGCCAAGTGTCCTTTCTTCAACCTACCACCCTGAAGCTTATTTTTGTCCAGCTTTTTCCTTCTTTCGTTTACCTCCCTGTCTTCCTGGCTAGTCTTTTAGTTTATTAAGAATTCAGACACTGGTTTTCCCTCTGGATAGATCCCTCCAACCTTTGAGGATGACAAATTAAGCTATTTAAAGAATGACTCATTACATGTATATACCCTGTTGGTGCCACCACCCTCCTACACATAATAATTATTTAAGTTTGCAAAATGACGCATAGTCAGCACTTTCAAAATGGGTTATCAGTGCTTGCTGTTCCAATGCCTGAATACCTTACTGGCAGTGGTTACCCATGGCAACTAAAATGATCTATTTGACGATAGTGGTTTGTTGTTCTGTTAGTTTTTTTCCTGCTGAAATTAAAAGTGCGATCTATAGATATAAAAATGGAGTTTGAGAGGGTGGGTCAGATTTTACAGTTACACAGGTGTAAACGTACGGGATTACCACAACATAATATATTTACTCTTAGTGTAAATGAGATCAAAGTTGCACCAATGAGATTAAGTCATTTCACTTTATTTGTAAATACATCCCTGCAGCCAGTGAATTATAGGAAAACACTCTTACTCTGTAGGTTATAGTAAATTGGTGGGGGGTGGAGAAAGGGGAGTGGAATAGACCACCATGATTCCAGCTTATTGCTTCAACATTAAACACTGATTACTTAGATTTCTTGCCATCATTAAAGATTTTTAAAAAGCTATTCAAAAGCTAGACAGAGGATAATGATTTTTATTTAAATTATTTACTAACATTTGGATAAAATAAAGCACAAGTAGTTTTGGCATTGTAAAGCTAAAAAAACATTTTCCCTGCTACAAGCATGTTTTAATTGGCAAGTATTTTTAATTGGCAATGCTGAACTGCAAATATTTTGGATTGTTCAATGAAATTCAGTGTAACCATTATATCTTTTGGCAGCTTTAAGACCATAGACTCTCTCTCTGGTCTGTTATGTAATCAATCAAGGAAATAACAGTATATATACACACTTGAGAATTTTCTTTTTTGCACTGGAGCTTGACAGATAATTAGCCTTCTGAAGAAAATATTTTGGGGCTCTATTTTATATGGGAACACAGAGGGCCAGCCTGAAAAGTTAAATTAAATATAGAACTGCGGGAAAGTTGACCAGACTTGACTACAGAATACAATAATGTGTTCAACATGAAGAATGAAAGAAAAATACATTCTCAATTTTTTTGTATGAACCAAATTCTGAAATAGCAGTATATATGAGCACCCTTTCTGTAACAACTGCAATCCATCAAATCCAGCATGTTACTGGTCTAGACTGACCAAGTCAAAGGAACAGATTCCAGTCTAATCACTCAGGCCCAGATTCACAGAGGAACTTATGCATTGTAATGCCTAGCAGTGCCTAACTTTTAGGCACTGAGCCACCCACTGGACTCTACAACCCCTAAATTAGGCACCTAAGCTCCCTATACAATGCATGGGAAGAAATAGGCACCTAAAATTGGGAGCCTCAAAAAGCCAGCAAACTAGGTGGGGAGTTCCTTAAACTAGCCAATAGTACATGCTAAGGAGAGGGCTGTGTCCTAAGCCCTGCTCCTCTCAGGGAATTAGACACTAAATTCTGGGCTGGCAGTAGATGCCTATTTCTGCCTGGGATCTACAGTCGTGAACCCTCTCCTGATAGGAAAGTCCAGTCGACAAGGGGACCTGGCAGTGTCCAGTCAGCTCTACTGACTGGACAACCAAAGTCCAGTTACTGCATGAGGGGGAGGCACTAGGTCATCACCCATGCCACCTCCTACCTGCATTGGGTGGCTGCAGCTCCCAGCCCTAGGTTCTGCACCTCCTGACTTGGGGTGGGGGGGAGAAGGAGGGGGAGGTGAGGAGAAGGGGAGGAGGGGAAGAGACATGGTAGGGGAGATTCCAGCACTCCTGCTGGAGTGTCTGGTTTTTAAAAAAACTACCAATTTGGCAACCCTATCTCCTGGACTCAGTTGCCTCAGCTTGTAAGAACAGTAGCGGCGCATGCCTACCTCCACACAAAATGGCTGCAGTACAGGGGAGGCAGTCATGACAGCCTCCATTATAACCTTTAGCCCAGCGAGTAAGGTATAGCCCAGTGAGTAGGGTATGACCCAGGATGTGGAAGGCTCCACTTCAAATCCCGCCTCTGCCTGAAGAAAAAGGATTTGAGCAGTGGTTTCCCACCTGTCAGGGGAGTGCCCTACCCACAGGGCTATAAAAAGTCTTTTTCTCACTCTCTGTCCCAGTGCATATTTGTGTTCATAAAGTGGAATGACTTCAGCAGGAGAGCCTGAGGGAGACCCACACCAGACTATGCCCTAATCCAATGGTTAGGGCACCCACCTGAGAGGAAGGAAAACCCTTGTTCAAATCCCTTAACAGGCAGAGAGAGACCAGGGAACCAGTGTCTCCCACATCCCAAGCAAGTACCCCAACCACTGGGCTAAAGGTTAGAAGGAATGCTATTTTTGCCCCACCCTCTGGCTGCTTTGTCTGGAGTTAGGCATGCTCACTGAATCAGGCCCTACAGCAAGATGGGCATGCCTCTCCCTATCTTCACCGGGTGTGAAGATTGCACTGGGGCTTGGTGTGAGTTAGGTGCCTGCTTGAGGCAGCACTGCATATACCCAGAGGCAGAAACTTAGGTACCTAGGAGATTTTACAGCAAAAATTTAGGCACTAAGGGATTTTAGGTGCCTACAGGGCTAAGCAGCAGCTGAGTAGGGGTTTTCAGGATCTCAGTGGTGCCTAAATGTTGGCCTTAAGAAAAATGTTTAAAGAGATTTTTACGAAAGGCAGCTAAGGAGCTTTTAGGGCCCTTGTTTAATTTGAAAGAGAGGGATTTGTGCCCAGATTGGGAATTCCTTCGACAAACATTGTCAATAATAATGTTTTGGGCCAGATGGTCATGCCATTATGATATGGGTCTGCATTTGAGGGTGGTGCAGAATGATGGAGTCTAAAATAGCTGTTACTCCTCAGGAAAGAGATCTTGGAGTCATTGTGGATAGTTCTCAGAAAACATCCACTCAGTGCACAGCGGCAGCCAAAAAAAAAATTAACAATGTTGGGAGTCATTAAGAAAGGGATAGATAATAAGACAGAAAGTATCATATTGCTTCTATATAAATCCATGGTATGCCCGCATCTTGAATACTGAGTGCAGATCTGGTCGTCCCATCTCAAAAAAGATCTATTGGAATTGGAAAAGGTATAGAAAAGGGAAACAAAGTGATTAGGGGCATGGAACAGCTTTCGTATGAGGAGAGATTAATAAAATGGACTTTTCAACTTGGAAAAGAGATGACTGGGGGGGGGGGTGAGATATGATAGAGATGTATAAAATCATGACATGTGGAGAAAGTAAATAGGGAAGTGTTATTTACTCCTTCTCATAACACAAGAACTAGGGGTCACCAAATGAAATTAATAGGCAGCATTAAAAAAACAAAAAGGAAGTATTTCTTCACACAATGCACAGTCAACCTGTGGAACTCTTTGCCAGAGGATGTTGTGAAGGCCAAGACTATAACAGGGTTCAAAAAATAACTAGATAAATTCATAGAGGATAGGTCCATCAATGGCTATTAGCCAGGATGGGCAGGGATGGTGTCCCTACCCTACCCTCTGTTTGCCAGAAGCTGGGAATGGGCGACCGGGGATGGATCACTTGATGATTACCTGTTTTGTTCATTCCCTCTGAAACACCTGGCATTGGCCACTGTCGGAAGACAGGATACTGAGCTAGATGGATCTTTGGTCTGACCCAGTATGGCCGTTCTTATGTTCTCACACACCTTACAGGCAGCTCCAGGATGTGGGGTGGAGAAGAAAGTATTTTTCCACAAAATTCCTATTTGCCAAAAATTGTCTAAGTTCTTCTCAGGAGTGCAAAGGGTGGGGAAGGCTCCTAGAGCACACAGGCTCCCCACTCTCCTTGTGCACAATCGGACCTTTATCTGGAGAGCTGGACAGGTTTGTTGGGGAGCCTGCTTTTAGAACCGGATATAGAAAAGCTTTCAAGCGTGTGTTTAAATTGTAGTCTTATTGACTAGATTTTAAAGATTTGGGCTACGCATGTGCTTAAGTGATTTGCTGGATCAGTAGCATGGGGGGAAGCCTTTAAGGAGTGCCAACTAAGTAGATGCAGCAAATAAAATGAAAGTCAATGGGCTAAATCCAGATGTCCTTAAATTGGGCAAGCTCTAGTGAAGGCAGTGGGAGTTTGCCTGAGTATGAGCTGAATAAGGATCTCAGGGTTTGGCTCTATAGCACAGAAGCTGTCCATGGTGAGATTTGGTTAGGGTTGATTATTTCATACTGGATTCACCAGGCTCTCTGATAGTCCAATAAATTCACCATCCTGAGGAATTTGATCTGTTCTACCACAAGCATATTAACTGGAATACAAAATACAACTGTTTTACCCACCAATGTCATAAATGAAAAGTTCTCTCAGATCTATTTTAGTTGGGTGCTCCAGCAAAGCCAGCTGTTCCCAGGGAAATAACAGGCAAACAAAATCACAATTACAAATACATCTTATACCAGGAGTTTTCATGAAGACACATGCCACTCCCCTCCCCTTTATTCGGGCAATTTCAACACAAAGATCCTATTTCTCCATTAAATACTTTTCATAACTTAATATTGCTTTATAGATCCACTAAGGCTCATAAAAGACTATGTTGCATTTAGTTGGATGGTACCAGTAGCAATTGTCCTCAGAGGAGAAGACCTTCTACAGACTCCAGAACCTTGTGCAATCATCATAATTTATGCCAGTGCATATGAGGTGTAAAACACTGACATTCTGATTTAGTAGTAGCATACACCTATTGTGTACTAGCATAAATGATTGCACAAAGGGTACAGCAACAGAGAATCAGCGTCTGTTTTTGTCCCATGTTCAGAAGGACCTAGACGGTCTATACTGAGCTGTGACTTTTCTGTTTTAATTACATAATAGCTATTTGAACTTGAATACTCTGAAGGCAAGGTAGATCAGAATTATGTTTCAGACCCCAAACTCTGCTGGTCTGAACTTTAGTTACTCAGTGACTTCTATTCAAAAGGAACTTTACAAACTATGGAGCTTATCAGTAAACACAAAGCTAGTCCTTATGTGGCCTCTGTGACGGGTTGGATCACAGAAACCCCCTTGGGAGCTGCCACCCGATGTGCCAAGACTACCCCTGCTTCTGTTTTCCCTGCCAGCTTAGGGCTCCAGCACCCTGTCTTGCTGAACCAGCCACTCCTGTCTGGCTCCAACACAGACTCAGGGTCTGAATCACTTGTCCCAAAACTGCAAGTTTACCCAAAAACAGCTCACAGGAGTGTGCTTGTCTTTAGCACTCAGATGCCCAACTCCCAATGGGGCCTAAACCCAGATAAATCCGTTTTACCCTGCATAAAGCTTATGCAGGGCAAACTCATAAATTGTTCGCCCTCTATAACACTGATAGAGAGATATGCACAGCTGTTTGCTCCCCCAGGTATTAATACACACTCTGAGTAAATTACTAAATAAAAAGTGATTTTATTAAATACAGACAGTAGGATTTAAGTGGTTCAAAGTAGTAACAGACAGAACAAAGTAAGTCACAAGCAAAATAAAATAAAATGCGCAAATCTATGCCTAATCAAACTAAATACAGATAATCTCACCCTCAGAGATGCTTCAGTAAGTTTTTCTCAGACTGGACACCTTCCAGGCCTGGGCACAATTCTTTCCCCTGGTACAGCTTTTGTTCCAGCTTAGGTGTTATCTAGGGGCTTCTCCATGATGGCTCCTCTCCCTCTCTCTTCTGTTCCACCCCTTTATATATCTTTTGCATAAGGCGGGAACCCTTTGTCTCTCTGGGTTTCCAACCCCCCCCTCACTGGAAAAGCACCAGGTTAAAGATGGATTCCAGTTCAGGTGACATGATCACATGTCACTGCAAGACTTCATTACTCACTTGCCAGCACACACATATACAGGGAGACTCACAGGTAAACAGCCATCTGCAGACAATGGGAGTCATTAAGATTCCAAACCATCATTAATGGCCCACACTTTACATAATTACAATAGGCCCTCAGAGTTACATTTTATATTTCTAGTTTTAGATACAAGAGTGGTACATTTATACAAATCAGATGATCATACTTAGTAGATTATGCACTTTGTAATGATACCTTACAAGAGACCTTTTGCACGAAGCATATCCCAGTTGCATTATATTCACTTATTGTCAAATTTTTATAAATCTATCCCAGTTACATTATATTGACTTATTAACAAGTTTTTATAAAACCATATAGACTGCACAACGTCACAGCCTCAATGACGCTATTCATGAGAATAAGGACTACTCATACGAATGCAGCAGGAAACTAGAGAAGCTAGGACTAGTGAAGCAGCCAGTCATGTTGGGGTGAAGCTTTCTGTATCCTACTGGAATAGTGGATGTCCTTCTCCTGTGTGCTGGACATCTCGGATAAGCACAGCATACTTCCTGATACCCCCAACTGTGCCTGTGCCTTAGTGGTACAGTCTAGTTATTAGTGTAAACTGTAAGTGACTATTCATACGCTATAGACAACCCTACTAGGTTTTCACAGTCCCAACCCCTATTTCTTTTCTATTTTAAACTGAATCATGTTTCTCTTCTTTGTTGCAAGACTGTTATAACTCTTTGCCTTCTGCTGGGTTATTTAATATTGTCTCCCACTTAAACGGAGTTATTTCCCCATGTTATAACAGGGCATTATGACTTCCAAACTAAGCTTTTTGTGATATTAGGATGAGTGCGAACTGTACATTTTAACCACTTGTGCGCACACGCACAAAGACAGACATCTTCTGTAAATGAAGTATCAAAGAAAAATATCTGCTGTAAGACAGCCTCCCACAAATGAAAGCTGATACGTGTATCTCTGGTAACTGCCTATTTTTCATTATTTATGATTGCCATACAAGAGATGCATTGTTGTGGGACTCTAAACATTATTCTCCATCATGCTTCCTTACTCAATTCTTCTATTTATAGAATATTGCCTACACTGGAAATATGGAGCATTCTTACCTTTCAGATCACTTGATTATTCAGATTGCACAAGACATACAGAAACTGACCTGCAGGGAAATATCCTCAGCCTAACTGAGAAGCAGGAAAGGGTGTTCCAAGGTGCCCTATACCTACAAAACTACATGTTGTGAATCCGAGAAGAAAAAATTGAAATGATATTGAGAGACATTTCCTCATTACTGTAATGCTGCCAATTTAGCTACAGAGAAAAAACCTTAGATAAAAAACCTCAACATTTCGGGGGGGGGGGGGGGCAGGAGGAAATATATTAAATTAGACCCCTTCTGGGGCCCTATTAAACTAATGCAGTGCAGAAGAAGTAGGTAGGGATTTTCAAAATAGCTCAGCGTCAGCCTAGCTTTGCTCACATTGAAGTCAAATGGAATTTTTCCTAGTGACTTCAATGGGAGCACAGTGAGGTCAACACTGAGCATTTCTGACAATCCATTCTGTAATATACATTGGCCTAAATTTTCAAAAGTGACTTGTGATTTTGGGTGCTCAAATTGACAGGGAACATCTTTTCATAGGGCAGGTACTAAGTGCTTTCTGAATGCGAGGACCCTTTGTGATACTGCACCCCATATTCTTCAGTGATATTATGATATGATTATGACAATCATAACGTATTTTATGCAAGATAAGTCGTGTGAGATGTCATTGGAAAGGTTATGATTTACTGAATAGGAGTATCCTATTTGTATGCATGTATCATTTTTGTATCTGAAGTCAGGAATATTGTATTAATGTGTTTACACCTGGGGAATGCCCACTAGACAAAATGCTTTCATTCTGAAAAGCTGGGTGGGGAAGGGCCATTAGAGAAAATAATAGGCCTTAGAAGAAGCTTATCTCCCACCTGGGGGCCTTCCTGAGGATGCTGCAGACAGCCTCCGAGTCATGGCTGCTGTGACACTACAGGGACATGTGACCAGGTCACCTGGTGCTGGACTCCATCTTGGGATATCAGTGTTTTTCCACTGACTGGCTTTAAAGCAAAGCCTGCTATATAGAGCATCCATGTTTCACAGCCGGAGCTGGCATGCATCTTGTAGCATCATGTCACAAGGTTGGTAGGGTCAAGCGTACGGAACTCATACCAATAATGTTGTGAGTTGACCTAAAATCAGAGCAATCAATCTTAGATGGTTTTGCATCTTCTACTGAACTTTTACTCTGTCTTACTTGATCTTTTGGCTGTTCTGCATACTGACTATGGAACAAGATATTGATATGATAATAGTTGATCAAATCTAGTATGAACTACAATATTCTGTAATATTCTTTCAAATGCTAGTCACCCAAGCGGTGTTTTATGGGTGCAGAGCACACAGCATTACCTATGCATATTTTTGTGGCTCCTCTATGGACATTTAACAGGTTTTTCATCTTTCCAAGAAGCAGCTTTAACTAGAGCTGGTACCTGGGTTAAAGACAGCAGAGGGTGCTTTATAAGCAAATACGAAACACTTGATTGAAAATTATTGTTGTAGCTAGATGCTACAGCTATGTGGATGCTCTGCCACCAGCTCTATTCATGAAGTGGCAGATTCAATAGCTCCCGGCTTATTAGGATTGTTTTCAAATGCTTCAATAAATTTCTGCTGAAGACTATCCCCAAAATTCAAAGTAGATGTTTAATCAGAGAGCTCCATATTTTTAAATAGGGTGAACAGTATGCTGTGAAAGAATGTGTTATTCATAGATTCATACTGTTTCAAAAGCTTAATAAAGAATTTGATTAATAGTCTAGGGACATGTCCCACATATTTATACTCTGGTATGCATACAAATGTAATGTATAACATTAGATACTTGTAATCTCCTCTTGTCTTTTATGCTTTTGAAGCACTTACAATACAGAGTAGTTTAATCAGATTGCAAAGCAAAGCCAAGCACACCAAATTGTTATCATTCTGCAGAGCGGGTGGGTGGTCATACTTCACAATGGGTTTTGTGCAACCATTATTGTACTGATTTGGAACTATTTCAGCAAGGAATGTTTGCCTAACCAGTGTCAAGGAGTCTGAATTAGTTAGTGTCCTGTGCTCAGAACTATCAGTGTACAATTTAATCTTTCTGAAGAAAAGTTAAGTGGCCAGTCTCTCAGCTTTATCTGTCACTTCCATGAATCACAAAAATGACTTCCCTCTCACAACTAAAACAAAAATATTATAATCTTATTGACAAGCCAGTGCTTTGTGAAGTATCTAACTGAAAAACAAAACCACCCCACAAACACATGCCTTCTGTGCTCACCAGAAACTGCGGTGCTTTTGAGATCAAGTTCTTTTGTAGAGATTCAATCACAGAAAATGCATACTCAGAATGCTACACTAAGCCTGGAAAACAGCTGGGGGGAAGGGAGGGTGGTTATGCACAAAACTGTGGTGACTGATTTTATCCCCAGTGTGATGGATCAGCTGAAATATTTGAGGAAAAACTGTTCTCTCAAACCCATAGTTTGAGAGATGGAAGTTTGGAGAATGAGAATCTAAAACCTTTTCAACAGTTCTCTGGTGATTCCCACTTATCTCTGACCCCTTTATGTTTTTGTCTTTCACATGTGCTTTCTTGTTTGTCATTTTTTATTCTTTCCCCTTTGTTTTTAACCTCCCTTTTGCCCCCTAGTTTGTGTTTTCCACCCTATTCCACTTAGTCCCATTTGCAGTTGACCCTCCAACCCACTTTTGCCTTTGGGCCCTTGTACTCTTATTTCTGCCCACAAGAACGAATAAGCCCAAGGTTGAGAGCTTGAGTGATGGAAGGATGGCAGTATCGTCAGCTGCAGTGGAGAATGATAGCAATGGAGGGGGAGATCTTCATTCAGCTGGTATAAACTGCCATAGCTCCTTTGACTTCAAAGCTACGACAATTTACAGCAGCTGAGGATCTGAACCAGAAAGTTAAAAATAAATAAAGCAGCTAGGTTCTGTACTCAAGGTGGAGCTACCAGCGGGGACCCATCCAGGATGTCATGTTGGACAGATAGTCAGATATTGGGGAGTGGGGGAGGAGAGAGGGAGATATCGACCTCTCCAAGCCTGTGCTCTCAGGTGTCAGCATAGAAATGGTAGCTGAAGCCACGCGAACAGATTAAATTGCTCAGAGACAAGATATAAAAGTGGAAGAGGTTAATTCCACAGGTTTGTGAAACTGACAGAGAGGAAGAGGGGAGACATCTGAAAAAAGTAGTCAGAGGTAGGAAGACAGATGAGTACAGAGCACCAAGGAGCCAGGCATGATCTGAGGTGTTCATAGATTTTTAAGGCTAGAGTGCTCCATTATGATCCTAGAATCATAGAACTGGAAGGGACCTTGAGAGGTCATCTAGTCCAGTCCCCTGCACTCATGGCAGGACTAATTAGACCATTCCTGACAGTTGTTTGTCTAACCTGCTCTTAAAAATCTCCAATGATGGACATTCCACAACCTCCATAGGCAATTTATTCCAGTACTTAACCACCCTGATAGTTAGGAAGTTTTTCCTAATGTCCAACCTAAACCTCCCTTGCTGCAATTTAAGCCCATTGCTTCTTGTCCTATCCTTAGCGGTTAAGGAGAACAATTTTTCTTCCTCCTCCTTGTAAGAGCCTTTTATGTACTTGAAAACTATTATCGTGTCCCCTCTTGGTCTTCTCTTTTCCAGACTAAACAAACCCAGTATTTTTCAAATCTTCCATCAGAGGTCAAGTTTTCTAGACCTTTAATCATTTTTGTCACTCTTCTCTGGACTCTCTCCAATTTGTCCACATCCTTCCTGAAATGCGGTGCCCTGAACTGGACACAATACTCCAGTTGAGGCCTAATCAGAGCGGAGTAGAACGGAAGAATTACTTCTCATGTCTTACTTACATCCCAGAATGATGTTTGCTTTTTTTTTTTTTTTTGCAACTGTTGACTCATTTAGCTTGTGGTCCCCCACAAATCCCTTTCAGCAGTACTCCTTCCTAGGCAGTCTTTTCCCATTTTGTATGTGTGCAACGGATTGTTCCTTCCTAAATGGAGTACTTTGCATTTGTCCTTATTGCATTTCATCCTATTTACTTCAGACCATTTCTCCAGATCATTTTGAATTTTAATCCTATCCTCCAAAGCACTTGCAACCCCTCCCAGCTTGGTATCATCTGCAAACTTTATAAGTGTACTCTGTATGTCATTACCTAAACCATTGATGAAGATATCTGACCCAGAACTGATCCCTGTGGGACCCCACTCATTATGCCTTTCCAGCATGACTGTGAAACCACTGATGATTACTCTCTGGGAATGGTTTTCCAACCAGTTTTGCACCCACCTTATAGTAGCTCCATCTACATTGCATTTCCCTAGTTTCTTTATGAATAGGTCATGCGAGACAGTATCAAAAGCCTTAGTAAAAATCAAGATATACCACGTCTACCACTTCTTCCCCACCTCCCCATTCACAAGGCTTCTTACGCTGTCAAAGAAAGCTATTAGGTTGGTTTGACAATTTGTTTTTGACAAATCCATCCTGACTTTTACTTATCACCTTATTATCTTCTAGATGTTTGTAAATTGATTGCTTTATTATTTACTTCATTATCTTTCTGGGTACTGAAGTTAAGCTGACTGGTCTGTAATTCCCTGGGTTATCCTTATTTCTCTTTTTATAGATTGGCACTATATTTGCCCTTTTCCAGTCTTCTGGAATCTCTCCCATTTTCCATGACTTCTCATCTAGTTTGACCTCCAGCATAGCACAGGCCAACAAGCCTCATCCAGTAATTTCTGCATCAAGTGTACAATCTGAGTTTGAGCTGTAGCATATGTTTTAGAGAGACATCCAATCTTAACTTGAAGTCTTAGAGTGATTGAGAATCCACAACTTGCTGTTATGGACCAGGATAGAGACCATCTAGCCTAGTAATTAGAGCAGAAATCAGACCTAGTAGGCAGAGCAGGCATCCAGTTTGGGGAATAAAGTCAAGGGTCAGCACCAGAGTCAACTGCAAGTTACCAGAGTCAGAGATCAAGCCAGAGTCGGGACCAGGAATTGAAGCTGAAGAGCAGCACTGAGGTGAGATGCCAAATGCCAGAACTAAGGGTAAGTCAGAGTCAGGGTCAGAGGTTGGAGGCTGGGGTTGGAGCCAGGATTGGTGGTGAACAGGAGGAGAGGCAAGGATCAAGCACGGAGCAGGAGTCTGGTGGAAAGAGGTGTGAAGATGGGGTGAGCCAGGAGCAGAGCAA
>NW_020664393.1:59018342-59034745 GCF_002925995.2 Terrapene triunguis
ATATATATATATATATATATATATATATATATATATATATATATATAAAAATAATGTGTAATACACATATACATATACACACACACACCTATGCCCAACATCAAGGATTTCTTCTCCAACAGAAATCAACCTGTAAGGTCCCAACATCTGTTATTGCTCAGCAGAGAGGGGACAAGTTGATGAGGCCAGCTCGGGGACATAACATTGAGAATTAAGGAGACAAAGGGAGGATGGAGGTGAGGAAGCAGAGTATGAATATTGAAGAAACAATGGTGGGAGAAGGATGAAGAAAGTGATGCATTAAAAAAAAAAATCAAAAGATATTAAATGAAGCAACAGTCAACAGAGCAATGGCAAAGATAAGTATTACGGAGCAATGATATGCAACCAAAATAAAATGTGGGTGGCAGGCCAGATTATGACATTCTGAGGCCCTAAACTATGACAAGTGGAAGAGACCCCAAAGCATAAAAAAAAAAAAAAAAAAAAAAATTCACAGAAAGGACATTGAATATATAAACACAAAAGCTTTATATTTGCATATATACAAAGGCAAAGTTGTAAAAATAGAATAATCTAACTAAAACACGTCTTCCAATATGCCTGTATGCATTATAAAATAGTTTCAAATTAACATTTTCATTTATGATTTCTTGATTAGTAGAAATGAATGCTTTTGTGTTGCTGTAGATATAAAGTTGTTACACAGACCAGCTTACTTAATGGAAGCAGTACAACCTGAAATATGTCTGTTTGCACATCACATTAATTTTAACACTGAAATTTAAAACATTTTCTTTTGTGATTTTTGGAGTGCAAAGTCATTGATGATGTCCTCAAATGATAAGCTACGGAGTTTGTCACTTTTGATGCACAGAATGCTTAGGGCAGATTGCCTAGAAAATGCTGCAAGAAAAGCTGACATCACTCTTCGTGTTCACTTCTCTATCCTCTGTCTCCCACAGGATCACTAATTAATCTCAAGTAAACACCTCAGACACACGAGTGACAACAAGCTATATGCGTGAAAGAGAAAAATAATTTACCAGAAAAAAGACTGGTAATCTCTAGACAGGCATTGAGAAAGTGAGAAAAACTTGCCTATATTCAAGCAAATATAATGAATATTATAGGTTTTAATAGCCTTTAAGTCATATACGCACATAATTCGAAATAACTTGCTCACCAAGTACTCAGGATATTTTGAGATATATATGTAGATCTTCCTTCACTTCTCTCAAAACACTTGATTTATCCTTTTGTCAGCACTCTGATATTTACTGTGAAGGTTCCTGAAACTGACGGAGGGAAGCCAACACAAATTTATCCTCCTCAAGATCCACTCAACCCAAGTCCATAAGATGATCACCTGCAAACTCAAACATGTGAAGCATGGATAGCGCATGAAGCAGAAAGCGGCATGCACACTAAAATACACAATTGTACGTATGTACAGATCAAAAGAAGAAAGAACACACTAATGCTTAAGAAAATGAAGAAAAACAGGAGTGAAGGCACTATACGACTGAGCGTGCTGTACTGTAAACAAAAGATAGTAGCCTTCTGGCTATTACCAGCCAAGGGGGGGGTGCTATACATGACATCACTCCTAGGACGAGTCCCATAAGAGTATGAGCTTGGCAGGATTGCTTCATGAAACTGCCATCTCCGACCTCACATTTTTCCCGATTTTATCGGCAGTGAGATTATTTATTTAAATAAGTTATGAAGGCACAGTCAGAATTTTACCGGTAGCAGCTGGCCAACAAAACGCTGCCTTAGGAGACTGTTAGCAAACTTACTCATAAAAATACTAATTTTACAAGTACGATTATCGTTTTTTCCCCTCAGCCCTGGCCTCCTGCCTGTCAATAATGAACAATTAGCAAAGGGTAAGGGTATTTGTGTAGCTAGATATGTAGATTTTGGTCATATTTGAACAAAAGTGTCTATATTTAGAGAGAATCTTCTTTTTCCCATATCTCCTTTATTTATCAACCGATTTTGATAAAATTTGAAATGGAGTCAGTTTTTTCTTTTTTAGGGGCCCCTCTTATAGCATAGCCCTAAACTGCAGCTTAGTTAGTTTATGCCTTAATCCGGCCCTGGTGTGTGGTATTAAAAATGCAACTTCTGTCAGTAGCTGAGTTCTAACTCTGTTTTTTTTCCTTTTAATACCTTTATCATCACATTTTGTTTTTCAAGTCTACTCCTATGGAGATTTTTTTCCTATTCTAGTATGTAGCCTAGTAATAGTGTCATTCTGGAGAAAAGCTAGAAGTCTACCAGGACTGTTTCTGAAGAACAGTACAGGTACTTACTATTCCAAAAAGGGAGAGGACTGAACAAGTCTACACGTACTGCATGCATTCCAAATTTGCCTCCTTCCTGTGGTTTAGCTTTCAAGATAAGTCAAACAACAGAAAAAGAGCCTGAGCTTTCTCCCTAAGCATGACTGTTCCTAGAGGGTCCCTGCAGAATCTTCTCTGTTGCTTCTTCTAGTTGTCTCTGACCCAGAGACACTCCAGCCCCTGTTATATCCCCGTAATTCATAGAATATCAGGGTTGGAAGGGACCTCTGGAGGTCATCTAGTCCAAACCCCTGCTCAAAGCAGGACCAATTCCCAACTAAATCATTCCAGACAGGGCTTTGTCAAGCCTGACCTTAAAAACCTCTAAGGAATGAGATTCCACCACCTCCCTAGGTAACCCATTCCAGTGCTTCACCACTCTCCTAATGAAAAATAGGTTGGATATTAGGAAAATTAGGATATTTTCCTAATATCCAACCTAAACCTCCCCCACTGCAACTTGAGACCATTACTCCTTGTTCTGTCATCTGCTACCACTGAGAACAGTCTAGATCCATCCTCTTTGGAACCCCCTTTCAGGTAGTTGAAAGCAGCTATCAAATCCCCCCTCATTCTTCTCTTCTGCAGACTAAACAATTCCAGTTCCCTCAGCCCCAGGTGAATCGTGTTAGCTCCAACATGAGCCTGTAATAATCACTCTGGAGGAAATTCTGGTTCCATTGGAATTGGGGTCAGGATTTCACTCTTTATCTCTACGCAAGGTTCTGGCCCCTGAACTCAAGTTGGCTCACGCAATGAGTTCTGGATGCCTGTGCAGGATTCTAGAAACTGTCCTGCTCTCACAACAACTTTAAGCCCAGAAGAATCTAAAATACTTTAGGAAAAAAGCTAAGGATTAATTGGTGGTAGCAAAAACTCATTGTACTCTCTGAGAGAAGCCATCAGCCACACAGTATTGCATAGCCAGCTGCTTTGATGGTGTTACAGGTTGTGGTCCTGGATCCATGGTATACCACCATGGTATGCCACTGCAATCATCCCACTTCTGCTCCCAGCTCAATTCGCCAATCAGCTGCCAAAGAGACTGTTCCTCAATTGTATAACAGATTGGTGATTTCCCTTGTACTACTGAAACAAATACTCAGAATGAATGACCCACCCAATGTGTTATGTAAGGATCTTTAACATAATAAGTTAGCCCCAAGATAGGCAGTGTTAAGATTTTACAAAACAAACATGGAGTGCCTTTGGCCCTTCTAGGTTCAAACTATTCCTTCCTCAGGGCTTCCATTTTACTCTGGTTTCAGGCTCCAGCAGTTTCCTAGCTCAACTGTTCACCCCCAAGCAGGGGAGCTCTGCCAGTCCCACACCATGCCTCTCTGGGGAGATCCCACCCAGGTTTCTTCCTAGTTCATGGACTCAAGCTCCTTCTGTCTTTGGTGCAGGGTTTCCCTGGCCCTCCTTCTTGAGGTTGTGCTTGAATCTCATCAAGCTTCCCCAGCCTGCCATCATCCTTAATCAGCCTCAGAAGAGCCTCCCTCCACATTGTGCCCAACTCGAGATTCCCCCAACTGAACTAAGAGCACTCCTTTATAATCTTCAGCTGGTAGTCACATTACTCAGGCACCTAGTCCTCATTCCCAGCTTGGTCTACGATCCTTCTTAGACCTACTTGTTCCTGGAAAGAGCCATGACTTGGAATAGGGTTAGATAGCACCAGAACCCACTACCCTTAAAGGGGACAGACAATGCTGTTACAGATGGGAATCTGTACACCTGCTAGTAGCTAAACTACTACTACCACCACCACCACCACAAAAGTGACTAGAGTGGTCAGCTATTAAGAGGCTCACCCCTTTTTTGCCAACATGGTGGTAAGTTTTTCCCTATGAACACCTTTTCATGGACCATTTAGCATTTTTCTACTACATAAAGTTACCATTTACCCTGAAAGGATCGAGACAATAAGTAAATGCATTAAGTTGGAAGGTCCTTTATAAAAGTATTTGTTTTTAATGTTGTAATGGAACCGATTATGCAACAAGTCTTTTTACAGAAGCTTTTAGTTTTCTATTTTTACTTTTTCGCAGCTTGGATTCCATCCCTTCATTTTTTCCTCCTGTTTGGCTTAGCTGTTGTCAGTTATGCAACTGTTCTTGTTAGTATGTAAATTTAAAGGTCAATATAGCATAATGTCAAACTGAGGATTATCTCTTGTGAAGAGGCAATAAAACAATCCAATGTGAACCAAACGGGTTAGTTCATGTGATGTGGCTTACTAATTTCTCCTCTCTATCCACAATCATAAGACTTGCTGTATTTCTCATTGTCACAAGTCAGGAGAAGTGTTTGTGCCATACTCAGTAGTAATGCTTCTAACTGCCACTAATTCCCATAAGAGGAATGTCTTTACATTACTGGAAACTGGTGCAACACAGCATGCAAAAGTCACAAGGAATGCGGCACCAAGAAGGAACATCGTGCATGTCACAATGGTTGCTAGGGAGTTGGAGAGTGTCAACAAACATGGTCATGCTGTTTTAATCCTCAAAAAAATACATGTGAATGGGGTACTGGGTCACTTCCAAATGAGAGAGGACAGCAGTACTAGAAAGGGGATTGCATACATATACCTATTGTGCAGACCATCACAAACCTCAACACCTTCCACTCAAGTGCAAGGTGCATTTCTGTCACCAGCCTTCTCTGACATAGACACAGAGCAACATGGAAATTAAAAAACACAGAAACATAATACTGGCCAAATTACAAAAATAAAGCTCCAAACCCTATCAGAACAAGATAGTCCACTGCATATGCTTCTCCCCCAGGGGAAGAATGAGAGAATGTGGCACATGTGTAGTCACATTGCTTAATGCACTACTGGAAGGCACTCGGATACTACCGTGATAAGCACAGTATAAAAACCCATATAGACTAGACTTAAGTCCCAAGACCTCCAAGTTTCAGAATCTATAAGTTTTTTCGTAAGAAAAAATCAAAATCATTCTGGAATTTTGTTTAGAAGTAGATTGATGAAAATAAAGTTCTTGGCTGGGGGATTGCTTCAAGCAGTTTTTTAAAATCCTCTAGGTAGCCTGCTCCGTTGCAGAAACTAAAACTTTGTCAGCAATTATACATTAGTGTGCATTGATGTCTTTCACAGAAATTTCATCTGCATAACAGACCCACTTCTAAAGTCATTACTTGGGCAAATCTGATTACAAATAGCACCTGCTCTGTTTTTCCAAGAGGACCAGTCCCAGCTCCCACAAGTAGAATCTAAGATTTTCACAAAGAAATCTGCTTCTGCAATTTGTTTGTACTCACTGGCATCTCTGGCCCCAATTCAGCAAAACAGTTCAGCATGTTAACATATTCTCAAGCCCCTTTGAGATTACTGGAATTTATACATGTGCTTTGCTGAATTGGGACTTAAGTGACTGAGGCCCAGATTTTCAAAGGGACTTAGGTCTTGTGATGCTCAGCATCACAATACCTAACTTTTAGGCATCTAAAGAAGTCACTGGAACAATCCAGAAAGACTGAATTAGGCACTGTCACAAGGCACTGTACTCACGGCTGGGTGGTGCCTCCTTCTGGAGATGAGCTCCATCTGCTTCAATGCCTCCTTTCTTTTCTTCCATTGTTGCAGCTCTCTTCCTGCTCATGGAGTCGCAGTATAGACACTTTGTAACTCAGCCCAGGTCACATTGAAAGACTCCTCTGGAAGGGGAAAACACAAAGTTCCTCTTCTCCTCCTGCATCAGCTGATCCTCATACCCAGTGCTCTGACTATATCACTCCTGCAGTGACTCAGGCAATCTTCCCATTCATTACCTGTACCAATACTACTCTGCAGCAGATAGTAAGGAAATCCAGGCCTGCCCTTACTCAGGGTTCCAGTCCAGGGCCCTATAACAAGCAGTTAAGGCCTGGAGTTCACCCACCCTACTGCTCTCTTCCCTGGACTACTTCCTACCATGCTTCTTTAAGCTTTGTCCATAGCATTCCTAGTTAGACCACTTTCTCAGGCCTCCTAGCTAAACTCTTTCTTAAGGGTACTTATCACTCCCCCCTTTCTTTGCCTTTACCTCAGGAAGAGAGGCAACAAGCTTCCTATGCTAGTACTGACCTCCTTGCTTCATAGAAGCCCTACATGTTCCCTCACAGGTGAGCTTCCTTCTAATTAGCAGCCTCCCCCTAGCCTAAATCTCCCCCATTTGCAGCTTAATTGGTTGATTGGGCCCATCTGGCCTAATTCAACACTCTCAGGGCTGGAGTGGGGAGCACACTGCACCACAGACAGGATGAGGATGATGGATGGGAGGGTGCTCTGCGACTGTGTGGCCTACTTTCATTCCTCCCTTGTTTCACATCTCTGGGTAGCATTTGCTGGCTCCCTGGACAGCTTTGAGGAGCAGTGGGCACTGTCTGGGGTTCTCTGCTTGGTGTCCCATCTGGTACCCTTGTTTTAAACCTATGACCTTCACCTCACTCCCTGGTTTTTTCATTAGTTGTCCCAAGAGATTAGTTGGTTCCTGGGTCTAGTGGTCCCTCCCGCTAGGCTAGGGGAGGGCCCTTTAGAAGTGGGCAGGCTTGCGCCTGCCCACCTCCCAGGTTTCCAATAAGACTGCACCACAGACAGGATGAGGATGATGAATGGGAAGGTGCTCTGCGACTGTGTGGCCTACTTTCATTCCTCCCTTGTTTCACATCTCTGGGCAGCATTCGCTGGCTCCCTAGACACCTTTGAGGAGCAGTGGGCACTGTCTGGGGTTCTCTACTCAGTGTCCCCCTCTTGATCCCTGATTTTGTACCTCTGACCCTCACTCCGGTCCCTGTTTAATCATTTGTTATCCCCCACGATCAGTTGAAACCTGGGTTTATTGGCTCCTCCCCTGAGGCTGGCAGAGGGGCCTTCTGATATGGGAGGGCTTGCGCCCACCCCTTCCCAAAATTCAATAGGTAAACCCCAGGCACCTAGGCCACGTGTATAATGAATGGGAAGAGTTAGGCACCTACGAACACAATCCACAAAAGCTAGCACGCTAAGCCTAAAATACCCAATGGGAGATGCCAATGGGAGGTTGTGTTCTAAGCCCCACCCCTCTCACAGAGTTCAGAGCCTAAGTCTGGGCTGTAGGGAGGCATCTATTTCTGCTTGCAATCCACAAACGAGGAATCCTCTCCTGGAATCAGGTGGCTTTGGTGTTTAAGTCGTTTCTTGTGTGAATGAGTTAGGCACCGTCCTCACTCCACACAAAATGGCCTTGGGAGGAGCTGCACACCTTATAACTTTAGCCCCAGTGGTTAGAGCATTTGCAGGGGATTTGGTAGACCCAGGTTCAATTCCCTCCTCCACCAGACCAGAGTGGGGGAGAAAAGATTTGCATGGGTGTCTCCCACTTTTCAGGAGTGCTCTAACCACTGGGCTATGGAATATTCCAATGAAGGGCTCCCTCAGTCTCTCCTCTTGAAGCTATTCCATTGTGTATAACTAATTAGAGAGTTATTGGAGCAGAGGGACTGGACCATGGATCTCCCACCTCCCAAGAGGGAGCCTCAACTACCAGGCTATAGAGTCGGTCTCTCTCGCTCTCTCTGGCCTAATGACTAATTATTTAGTCCAGAGTGGAACAGTTTCAACAGGAGAGACAGAGGGAGCCCCACACCAGAACATGCCAAAGCTCAGTGGTTAAATCACTCCCCTGGGAGGGGTGGGAGACCCTGGTTCATCTCCTTTCTCCCCATCAGACAGAGGAGGAATTGAACCTTGATCTCCCAAATCCCAGGTGAGTGCTCTAGCCACTGGGCTAAAAGTGGTGGGTGGCACCACCACTGGTCACATTTTGGATGAAGCCTCATCCCATCACCATGCTCTGAACTTGGCTACCCGCTCAAGCCTGTGGCAAGACTGGCGCTCCTCCACCTATCTTCTTTTGTGGCTTTCTTCTGGGATTTAGAAGTGAGCTAGCTGCTCAGATGCCTAGAGTGAGAAGTGAGCTAGCTGCCCAGAGGCAGAACCTCTGGTGCCTAGGGAACTTTTACCCTGAAAATGTGAGTGCTGATTGAGTTTAGGTGCCTATAAAGTTCGTTGGCAGCTGAATGGCGGTTTTGTGGATATAGTGGTGCCTAAAATTGGGACTTAGGTTCCTAAATCAGAGGTTTGGGCACTTAAATCCTTTTCATGATCTGGGCCTAAGCACACTCGTATATGGTAGCTTCATCTCTTTCTACCTGTTTTTCTGTGTTAGTAACACTGGGTCTGGCTCA
The DNA here is from genome assembly GCF_002925995.2 of Terrapene triunguis. Lineage (NCBI taxonomy): Eukaryota > Metazoa > Chordata > Testudines > Emydidae > Terrapene > Terrapene triunguis. Next base: position 59,026,931 of record NW_020664393.1, read on the forward strand.
TTTACCTCCTTTCAATCAGATTTCAGATGGTGACCATGAAAAGTATGTATTCAGGAAATTGAGACAGTGAGGCAGGACTTTGGAGAGACTGAGAATGGACCTTGAACAGAAAGAGAACTCAGAAGGCTGATCATCCATTCATTGCTGAATATAGAAGGTTTCTGAACTAGAAACAGCAAGGTTAGAATTATTTAATCCTGGATTAATCAGGCATTCAAACAAGTGAATGTATTGCAAAAATGAGAAATGATTATTTTTGTATTCCCTAACCCAGTTTCATAACAACACATGCTCCAGTTCCTAAAAGTTCTAAATAGTCTAAGCGTTTGTGAAAATACCTGGAAAGTTTTTTTAAAGTTCTACGGTACTGTCAGAACTCTAAGATGATTCTCCTATCCTTATGTCATCAGAGGAGAAAAATGGGGGTTCTCTCCTCATCACATTTAGATGAAGATAGTATTTATTTGTATGGGTCAGCAGTATGCTAGGCACTATATAGACTGGTATAAAGATAAGATACCTGCCCCAAAGACTGTACAGGTTAGAAAGAGACTGCTTAGAAGCAGGAGGGGAGAAGGGCAACACAAGCAGAAAGATTCAAAAATGTAGCATAGCTGAGGGAAAAAGAATGACTCCACTAGCTGCCATGAGAATGTGGCTAGCCTAACTGTGGTTTAGATAATATAGTCACAGGTATAACAATTCCCACTCAGCTGATTCGGAAACAGTATGAGGTTTCTGCTATAAACAAAGCCCTGCAGCAGAGGTCTATGTTGGGCTAGATAGGGGGTCCAAGGAGGATGATCTACTAAGAAATTCATAGCCAGCTCTTGGGACTAACTTGATTATTCTTGTGTAATGGAGGAAAAACATGGTACCCTGTTATTTTTGGTTTGCTTTTATTTCAAGATTGAGACACTCTGAATTTAGGGACAACATCAGTTAAAAATGCCTTTTGTTAGTGACAGCGTAGGTTGAAACAGTTCAATCTGAAATGCGCTTTGTTTGCAACACTTTCACTTGTTATGACTCTGGTCCTGACTGTCTTGAACTGGGACAGCCTGGATTTAGAACACAGAAGTATGAATTTAATGTGAATAGTGCACACATTTTTCCTTATGAAGAGCACCACTCACTCCAGTTTAGATGCAAATGGGGCAGATTCTGTTGTCATGGATGTAGCACCAGAGTAGCTCCATAACTGTCATCATTCTCAGCACACCTAGCATCAGCAGTGTTCTTTTGGATTTATATCAGTGTAAACACGAGTAGAATCTGCTGATATTTGTATTTCACAATAGAATACCTTGGGTAAATATGCATTTCATTTTGCATTCTATTAGAAAAGAAATATATAGTGATAGAGAGCCTAGTTTCGTGCATAAACACAAGGGGACAGAATTAAAGTTGATTAGGACTTCCAAGCGCATGACTTATATACGTTTAAGGTTAAGAAGAAAAGTCTGATAGTGGGACATTTTTGTGTGTTTTGGCATGCAATATAATATTTGCTGAGGCTAATGCTTTGAAGATCTATAATACACAGCTTGCCTGTAAAATGTAATGAACCAGCCACAGACCACAACTCTTGTCTTTTGTTCTTTTTCTTCTCAAGTTAAAGATATAGGCTCCATGGAGGAAGATGAAGATAATAAGCATGCTAGAACATACAAAAATTGGGTGATTCAGCATAGTGTCTCCATGTGCTGTAATTAAAAGGCAGGCAGACACACATTTTCAATAATGTGAAGGAAAGTGCTTTCTAATTGCTGGGTTTTTTCCAAATGGAATGTACTTGTTTAACCTATAGTGCAATCTATCCCTTCCTACCATTATGTGTCATCAGTGAATGAGGGATTATTCATTCTCTGTCTTATACACCCCCAATCATTTTATATGTAAAAGTTTCAAACCATGTGTTGGCATTCTGCAAAACTCATCCAGGCCATTTAGGCATATTTACAGTAGTCTTTCATGCTAAAATTCAAGAGAGGTGGCAGTACACAGTTATTTTTGTAGTCTACCAAGCTTTACGCTGAATTAAAAATGGCACATCCATTTAAGATCTGGATAGAGAGAGGTTAATTGTTATGGATGAGAATCACACCATCAGCATTCCCTGTGTGGTACACAATGCATAATCTGCCTACATTTGCACCAATCTATGTAGAAGGAATGGTATGTTCTCACATACTTTGCAAAGATATATTTGCATATATAGCCTACACACAGCCCATACCAATAATGAAGCATTTGGTACCATGTCTCGTAATTAACACTGATGTGAAAAAGTGAAATACCAGGGATACAGAACAATAGAAGAAAGCAAGATAATTTACATTGTTCTGTCTCTTTCTCTGTTCAAGACTCACAATCCTGCAGTGCCCCTTATGGTGAAGCCTGACATGGCAGTCCCTCTGCCTCAGTCTCTTCCTCCAGGCTCCCATGGTCTGTGGCGGTGACTTGGCTCTCTGGTCAGGTCACCTTTATGTTTTCATCTCTTCTGGGGTAGCAGAGTCCCTTAGTTCAAGTCTAAAACCAGGACCGGAACAAAAGAATCTTTGCCCCCCCCCTCCTTATAGGCAACAACAGCCAGCCTTGCTGCCTAACTATGGACTCCTGGGCCCAATCACCTCAACAATCTAGGCCAGGTCTACCCTCCTATTAAGGGCCTCCAGTGGGTCCTAGCTTGAGCCAGGCTTCTTGACCCACACAGAAACTAACTGCCTGCCCTCCTCCCCCTCCCGCATCCAGCCCCCAGCTGCAGCACTTTCTTCCTCCCACTGGCTGCGGTTCGCTGCTCCAGGCCAATGGGAGCTGCTGGAAGCGATGTCCAGCACATCCCTCGGCCCGCACCACTTCCACCAGCTCCCATTGGCCTGGAGCAGTGAACCGCGGCCAGTCGGAGCCATGATCGGCCAGACCTGCGGACAGGTAAACAAACCGGCCCGGCCCGCCAGGTGCTTTCCCTACACAAGCGGCGTCCCAAGTTTGGGAAACACTGTTCTAAGATATCACATATTGTCTCTCCCAATGTCATTTCCTACCCAACCAGTCTCCATAATAATGAAGCCAGACCAGTGGAAGTCTGATCCACTTTAGCCTATTAACATCTTAATGTGTTTTACTGACATTAACAGAATTAAGCCTATAACAGCCGACATGAAGATAATCAAACACTAATCAGTTCTCATACTTGGAATTAAAGGTGACTTGCAAAGGTTTGGTATTATTTGTTTGTTTGTTTTAATTGTGTTTATATTCTTTCTTGCTTCTTTAGGATTATAGAATGAGTTTGAGAGAGAGTTAGGAGGGGATTTGAAGGTTTTTCTTTCTTGTTTAAAGCATTAGAAATATCAGCCATGTCAGCTCTTGTCTTTTTTGGGACGGGGGGGGGGGGGAGGGGAGAGGGAGAAGAAGATCTAATGACTGTCTCAGAAGATGTTATTAGCTCCCACACTTTAATTAACATGGATATGTCAAATCATTAACAAATATTTCCTTCCTCCAAAACATTATTGAAGTATCATAGATATTAATAAAAACACAGAATCCTAGGTCATAGGGCTGGAATGGACGTCAAGAAGTTATCAAATCCAGCCCCAAGTGCTGAGCCAAGACCGAGTAAACCTAGACCATCCCTGACAGGTGTTTATTTAACCTGTTCTTAAAACCCTCCAATGGTGGGAACCTCCCTTGGAAGTCTATTCCAGAGCCAAGAACTGGACACAGCACTCCAGCTGAGGCCTCACCAGTGCCAAGTAGAGCAGGACAGTTACTTCCTGTGTCTTAGGGCTTGGCTACAAATTGCGAGTTACAGCGCATTAAAGGAGCCCCGGGCGCACTAGCTCACTACCCGTCCACACTGGCAAGGCACGTACAGCGCTCTGACTCCACAGCTAGAGCGCTCCTGGTACTCCACCTTGGCGAGTAGAATAATGTTTGATGCGCCCCCGCTGGAGCGCCCCAGCGTCAGTGTGAACAAGGTGTTGCATTACTGTGCTCTGATCAGCCTCTGGAAACGTCCCATAATCCCCTTAAATCAAGTGACCACTCTTGTCATTGTTTTGGATATGCCCTTTGAAAGCTCCGTTTGACACCTGGCATGCTTATCTGCTCCGAGACAAAGCAACCATTACTGTGGAATGCTGTGTGTGAGAGAGAGGCGGGGGGGGGGGGGGGGTCTGCTGCTATCTGAACTTATAAGACAGCATGCTGACATGCTCTCAGCCCCCCAAAAACCCACTCTCTCTCCCCCCACATGCATACAACACACTCCCTGTCACACTCCACCCCACACACCCCATCTGAAAAGCATGTTGCAGCCACTTGCATGCTGGGATAGCTACCACAATGCACTGCTCTCTGTGGCCGTTGCAAGAGCTGCTAATGTGGCCACACCAGTGCGCTGGCAGTTGTCAGTGCGGACAGACTACAGCACTTTCCCTACTGCGCTCTACGAAGGCTGGTTTAACTCAAAGCGCTCTACACCTGCAAGTGTAGCCATGCCCTTACCTACAACACTCCTCTTAATACACACCAGAATGATATTAGCCTTTTTCGCAACTGCATCACATTGTTGATTCATATTCAATTTGTGATCCACTATAACCCCCAAATCCTTTACAGCAGTACTAGCACCTAGCCAGTTATTCTTTTGATCCAAACTTGTGTTGTAAATAACCCTGCAGCAACTTCAAAACATTCTGTCTGTATTTCCTCCATGCACTTGTTAGGCAGAGAGTTTTCTTTGTATATATACCATTTACAACTTGCTGTATTGATTCCACAAAGCCTGCACATATCCCTAAAAGAAAATAGACACTTTGTTTTTAATTGTATGGACCTGCTCCTACAGCCTTATGCTAGCATAATTCTATTTAAATCAATGGAAGTTTTGCTTGGGAAAGAACTACAGAATCAGGCCTATAGATGCACTGAACTGTTTCACTGCATTGACAGAATCACATATCATTAGGGTCCCAAGTTAGAAAGAAAACATTTAGTCTGAAGTTATTTTCAACTAAGTTTTAGGGAGGAATATTGACCTGGACTCTGTTATTGCCTCTGCATTGACTTTCTGTATGAGTTTGGACAAGTCATGTAGGCCCAGATCCACAAAGGTATTTACCTCCTAACTTCCATTGATTTTCATGGAAGCTAACAGCCTAAATACTTTTGTGGCTCTGGGTCTTATTCTCTATGTGCCTCAGTTGTTCCACCTCAGAAATAGAGATAATGACACCAATTTTGGTAAAGTACTTTGTGAGTGATAGATGTAAAGTACCATGTAAGTGTTAATAGGAGCATTGGTGCTCAAAACAGCAGACACATAAATACAGACCTGTTGTCAGAAGTGCAATTAAGTGTACCATTCCTTTCCCCTGGCTGAGTAACTAGATAACTAGCAAATATGGTGCGTCAAATATGTAAAGCTGCATTTTACCTTTCGATCCAAATATGGAAAATGCCAGATGTCAGTATCTTGATATAATGTGCCTTTAGAGAGGCCAGCCCACTGCACATTAAAGCAGCACTTTTTCCTCCCAGCTGTTTTCCTTTTCTTCTTTCATGCTCTAGTGACATTGAGTTACTACATGGTCCACTGAAACCTGCTGGAATTGACTATTGTGGCTGTTAAACCTGCTCCCATTGAAGTCCAGATAGTTTTGCCAATAACTTGAATCTTCAGGGTGTCAGGAGTATCCAACTACCCCATAAACCATGGGCATTGTGATGGAAGCACAATACCAGCAAGGATTAGTATTTCAGTGCTCACTTATCAGGATGTCCACTTCCTCAGGTATCAACGAAAGTGAAAACCTGGGAAAAACACAATAGCTGCTAAAATGGTTTACCAGCTGGAAGGAAAACAAACCCTACAGCCATCAAATTCAAAACAGCCACCTCTTTTAGTCTCTTCAAGACTTAAAGGCTGGCTATGAGAGGCAAATGTTTGGAAAGGTGCCAGTAAGAGGATGAACAAAGAGGTAAGTGAAGATGAACAAAAGGTAAGTGAGCAATGGGAAACAATTCAGGGAAGAGGTAAACTTCTCACTGTAGTGAGGGCTCTGTAGTGAGATGAAGGGGCCTCCCACTGAGACAGTAGGGGAGGAACCACTCGCTGAGCCCAGGTAGGTGGGGCTAAGGCATGTCCGCCCCTCCCACCCGAAGTTAGGAGGCAGGACAGCTCCATTGGGCTACTGTTGTCCAAGGAGACAGATGCCTTCTGCCCACTCCCGAGCCTGGAGACCGAAGGGAAGCCTGGCCAAGCTAAGGATTGGCCAGAGCTGCGGGAGCCGCCAGCTGACCAAGACACTGAGTAGTTGCTGGCTACCTATCCTGGGGAAACTGAGAACACCCATGGATCAGGTACACCCTGAGGGGAGAGAAGGAAATGGCCCAGGGACAGCCGACTCCAGTTTGGCTGTATTGCTGCCTGAAATGCAATCAGCGGGTTGTGGCTGGATTCCCCACTGACCCAGTAGCAGAACACTCTGCTACTATTAGCCCCCTGGGCAGGGACCTGGTTTTTGGGTGGGCCTGGGTCCCCCTACTACTCCACTCCTGGGGTGGCAACATCCCCACTGGAGGTCTGTGTTAGCCTACCATCCTCCAGAGCTAGGACACTGGATTCTTCACTGCTCTTGCCTTCCTGAGGGGCTGAGCTTCCTAGACTGTTTACTGCTCTGCTCTGCTCTGCCCTGCCCCAGGGCCAGGGCCCTGAATCTTTGCTCCTCTCCCATGCCTGAAGGCTGAGCTCTTAGACTACTTGGCCCTGCCTGGAGCTGGAGTACACAGACCGCTTATAGCCTACCCGGCCTGAAAGACAGAGCCCCTTAAGACCGTGAGTCTGCTCAGCCCCACCACCAGGGCCCTGGATCCTCATGCCAGACTTCGCTAATTCCCTGACTGTGGACAACGTCCACTGATGTAGCAAGGTGGAGTGGCCTCCCACTGAGTCAGAGGGGGGAGAAACCACCGCTAAACCACTACAGGCTCTTAAGGGAAATCATCCTGTGTTTTCAAAGCTAGAGATTCATATATCTGCAATAGTTACTAACATGCTGTCTTGTTTTCATCTGATATTCTGTTTCTGTAATAAAAATATAGATTTTGGATATCATCTGCTTCCCTTGATTAAAATTTATCCATACTGGATTGCATCACTCAACCCTAATTTTGACTTTTAGAATTGTACCCTGAATTACTATTTCTTTAGTTCCCAATTCAGCAGAGCACTAAATCACGTGCTTAAAGTTATACACACGCTTATGGACCTGGCTGGCTGAGTCCAGGCCTTTATAAGGAGAAATACTAGAAAAGTGGGGGGAGGTGGGCGGATGGGTGTCTCAGTAAATTAGTATAGGATATAGATAGATCTCCTACCTCTATGTTCTTTCAAGTCCAGCCCAGTTTGGTCATGAGGAAAGGGCAGTTATTTCCATCTGATGGCTGTTTGAAAGTGTTTGTGAAATGAATGGATGATCTAAATCCAGACCCCATTGGAAAAATGTCCACATAGTAAAAATCCCAATTGCAAGTAGCACCTTTGTTGGAAATCTCAGCAGAAAGGCTGCAAATCCACTGATTGGGGATGGAAACAGAATCACCCTCAGATTGTTTCAAATAGGCAAAGTTGAGGCACATGGATGAAGCTGATCAGGGAAGTTACTACTGCTACTGACAGTGATGTGTAGCTAAAACAACAGCAGACTTCACTTGGCAATGCTGTTAGCATGGCATCATTCAGGAATACTAAATTCAGCTGGAGAGAAAAGGAAATATAAGGATGATCTTACAGCACTACTTAAA